>NC_061517.1:12930000-13230000 GCF_022379125.1 Scophthalmus maximus
TCTCCTGTTGTCACAACAAGACGGAGACAATCTCACGACCTGTGCTTGAAACAGAACACCATATACCACAGGACAGTGGCAGGCAAATTCCATTCTTTGTTCGAAGAGAGAATCGGTGGGAGTTTCATTAACCACTGACAACAAATAGCCAACTAGTTTCAGAGCAACAGAAGTGAGATAATAAACACAGTTATGGTTTGCAGGTGACGAAGCAAACGTCCCTCAATATTAGATCCTCCTTGATGTAGCTTAGGAGCAACATTATTCAGGAACTAAGCAAAGAGCATCCAAAATGTATTTCTGAGGGATACAGATGCAGCCAAGTTCGCCTCAAACATGCTTTCAGGAAAGACCAAGAAATACTTTCCCCTTGATGTAGGATGAGACAGAATGGCTGATGCAAACTGTCAGTCAACTTTCAGGGATTCAGATCAAACCTGTCCTGAGTTGTGAGGCACCTCATCATCATTTGAAGATCATGTATAAGGACCTATACAAAGAACATCCACTCGTGTTCCTTACATAACTGGCGCAGCAATCATTCTTTTAGTGCAACACGGAATTTGTGCCGCGCCGTCGCTCAAAGTAGTGATTAGCCTATTGTGTTCATAAATCACTAACAGGCCGGAGCTGCCTGATAAGCCGAGCATCGTAATGTTACACACCACCAACGGAGACCTGCCACTCCAGTCTCGAACGGCGCCGACACAACCTGCTCGCAGTAATCCCGAGCAGATGGCTCTGAACACAGCGAGCCAGATAACTAAGTTAAGTGGTCTGTCGGAGATACAGGGCCACCTGCAGTTCCCAAGACCACGCGCCTCAGCAGTGCACTCCATTTACGTTCAGGCAGTTCCGCTTCCCGTGTGAGCGCACTCAGATTTCGGTCCAAGCTGAGACATTCCCATCAAAATGATTTTGATAGTTTGGCAACAGGCACATAGAGTGTGTTTAAACGCAGCCTAGGAGGGCCCACATTCGGTGGGCTTTTGTGTATGTTTGCTGAACAGGGAAACAAAGTGCAGTGACACCAAGGATACGCATGTATTGGCAAATGGAAGTCACATGCAAGCGCAGCGCTGAAACCAGAAGCTCTTGGGTTGAGCTTTCTCAACAGCTGAACAACCGTTGACTCACTACACCTTGAACGACAGCTCAATGTTACAGCAGAGAATAAGTGTAACTCGAGTGTATGTAAATATAATCAAAAAAGCTTGTGTTAATGCATACAGTGTTGTAGTGATTAGTCCCCACAAGATTGGAGGGCTAACCATTCATAAAGGTTTTTGAATAAACCTTGGTGTGCGACCTATGCGGGACCCTTTTTGGACTGGCAGCTCTTTGATCTTAAGGCTTGCTGTGTGTGTTGCTGAACTGATATCACCCGAGACCTGCAAATCCAGGGCCGCTCTGACTCTCCCTTCTCCAAACAGAGATGTGGTGCAAAGAGAACAGAGGCAGCTCCTCATCATTAGCAGTCCCGTTCTCTTTATAACCATTAAGCTGGACTTTGACAAGTCTGATGTCTCTTGACAATTCTTCCAACAGACTTCTGGCTCTCAAAGACAAGCCTCTCTCAACATTTGCTTGAGCAGGACCCTCTTGGCAGTGGAGTTAAAAGGAGTCCAAACATTGGCTTATAAGGTGCGGCCCCAGCAAGGTGCTTTATGAAGTAAGGCAGGAGGATAGCATGTTAAATAACGAGTGAAGGAAAGGGATGGAAAAGATTTTGTGCTTGGCAAACACAAAGCAAATCCATTTCATCTTTAATAATATCCCACTGGACAACTTCCTCACACACAAGCACGCTGGAATGTACTGTACACATGAACCGTTCAGGTTCTTCACGGCAGGGTCATTATCAATTCATCCAGAGATCGAACTTATGCCACAGCTGATCTATTTTCTTCTATTGGTCAAAAAAATATGTTTTTAAGACATTTCTTTTATTTTCTAAGTCATCTGTGAGCAGAGCTGAAGTGATCACATGTGGATATTAACTCTGATGACAATACATTGAGAGGAGGTAAACTAAGAACATGATAACCACAGATAGGACACAATGTCGCTTATTGAATAACGGCATTGTTCAAGTAATCAATGTCTGGATTTATCCAAGAGTGGATAAGTAACGGTCTGCAGTGAAAGACAAGATATCTCAGCAACGCTGAGCTCCACTGAAGCTGAAGTTAAAACTTTAAAAGGCCAGAGTGCTACATCCCATAAGTCAACACACGGGCTCCAGGGACTGCAGTTGACATGGGGGCTGCTCTCCAGCACATGACCTCTGATAGGCATCTGGAGCTTTTAAAATGTCTTCCAGAGATGAACGTCAAAGCCCACTGCTGATCACAGCCCGAAAAGAAAACATGTGGTACCAAAGTGGTAAAAATAGACAATTTGCTGCACTGGCCCTGATCTACTTGAGGGTTACAATAATGTGTAATCACTGACATATGTCAGAAGCTATTCCTTCTAAAGATAGATGTTGCAGAGGGGTGAGGGTGCTGTCTATGCCATCTTGGGTCCCTGCCATCTGGAACCAGAGCTTTGTTTTTATCACGGCTTGGGCCAAACCAAAATTGGTCTCAGGCGACCACGAAGTAATCTTTGTGAAATGCTGAGGCAAATTCCACAAAGCTAAATAGAGCTGGACCCTGGCCGCACATCTGTCAGAAGAACAGATCTCGAATTAATACTCACACATAAACGTTGTCCAAACATGAGGAAAATCTCCAAACCGTCTTGGAGATAAAGCAAACTGTAGCCACCAGCTAAACATTACCCACTCCCTTTTTCAAACATTCCTGAAATCAAAAGATTATAATACTCCTAACTTTCTAATTCAATATCTTGATCTTCATTTTCTTCTTGGCAGATGGAAGTTAAGCAGTTACAATAAACAACGCTGTTATATGCTGTATTGCTCCTTACTGAAGACGATATGTGTTTGCCTGGCCATGATTTTATCACTTTTCTTTAGATACTGTATCTGCCTGAACACAGAGGACTGCAGGGGCAACCTTAAGTAAAAGTAAGCACAAATATTATTTGTGTGATTATTGTTTTTTGTAGTTCTTGTAGATCTTGACCAAGCTCTTCACTTACAGTAGACAAAGTGGGAGGATTATCATGTGAACCCACAGTGGAGCTGACTGATTGCTGTCTTGTGTCTCAACTTAATTTGGCTGAATTATACCATGTAGCGTCTTTGGTTGAGCTCTGCTCTTGAGCATTTATCATTTCTTCCTCTTTCCCAACATGTCCTGCCTCTGTGGACTTGAACAGCCACAAAATGATCTTACATAAAACGGGGTGGACCCCCTGAGGTTTTCATGCCTCACGGTATATGCACTTTGCTTGACCTACTGCTCTGCTTTAACAAAATAAAGTGGATCAGTTTATTATCTTGCTTGAAAAATTGCCCAATAAACTGATGCAGATTAAATTCCACGACCAATAGATTTATCGACTAATTGCATCAGCTCTAGTTTAAGTCTCTCAGTGACCTATAAGTAACATCAACGACAGGTGGTGTATACTCAGTCCTGTTGTCCTTACCTAATTTGAATTTTTACTCAACACGTATCATGAATTAATATTCATTAGTATTAAATGCACCATTGTACTAGCTGAGCTTTACAAACAAAGCATGTGATAAGAAGCCCACTGGTGTCTGTTTGTCAGTTGTTCAGTGGTCGAGGGTCAGGGTTTGGCAGCACAGACCGAGGGAGGGAGGGGTGAGGACTGGACCCATCACCCTCCTCCCAGCTGTGTACTCACTAACCCTTCACTTCCTGCCCACTCACACCCTCGCAGCTGCAATCACAGCATCGCACGGCCACAAGAGCACCCGATTCGGTTAATTAGCCTAACAAGCCAGCCGGCCCCCATTCACTCCTCTGTTGGCTCTTCCCACTGATTTGAACTACGTGAGGGAGTCCAGGCCTTGAACTGTGTGACTGTGAGCTAAACGTCCAGGAATTCCAAATTTCAGCTGCCTCCATCTCCTTTTAAGCACAACGTACAACAAGCCAAGGCCACCATTTCACTTTGACAGAGACCAATGCAACATAACTTTTAGTCTTTGAATACTCAGTAAGATAATTAAAAGTGAGGGGTTATACTACATTAAACGAGATGAATGAGTGTGTGTGTGTGTGTGTGTGTGTGTGTGTGCCAGATGTTGGAGCTCCAATTAAAAAAAAAAAAAAAACATACAAAGAGCTTAGTTTCACTGTCCAGTTATATAAGCATCATTCACTCAACAATATTAGAGACAGCCATGTTACGCATGGTTGTCTCCCAACCATGCGTAACATTGACTTTTACTATAAAGCATACAGATCGATACTGGCACAAGAACAACAGGTTATAGTTTAAACAGTCTCAGACACGAGCGAGTTTTTGACTAAGTCGAGGATGAGCTGTTGCTGAACTCGTGCATGTAACACATCCCCCTCCTCAGTTGACTTCAGGAAACGCCACATGTGAAATGTTTGTGAAGCCCGATACATGAGCAGCATTTCATGGGAATAAAAGCACCGGTGTAGAGTTTCAACACATGGTTTGAAAACTACAAGCTGTACTGCCACTGTTTAGTGTTCTGACCTTGTATGTATGATGTCCTGATCATTTCTGCTCAGCCCTCAAAGACTATACACACCAAAACAAAGACTCTTGGAAATGTGATTCAGTGCAAAAAGAGAACGCAGAGTGCAACAGCTTTGACTCTTGTGCTCGTGACACATCATGCCAAACAAAGAAAAAATAGTAGCGTCTTTCAGAGAACTTAAAGGGCAAGGATCTTACTTTACTTCTTTGTTTCACGTGAAGGGAGCGAGGATAACGAATGAAGACATGAAGCTTTGTGCTTTTGACACTTTGTACACACATGAAAGCACAAGAGTGTAACTTCCTTTGGATTAACCCAGAGTGTGTGAAATTACATAATGGGACTGGGGTCTTGTCATTGTATCTGACATCATTCAATGAGAATGTGAAGATTGCAAGCGGCTCATTGCTCCAAAGTCAGCAGCTAAGAAGTAAAAAAAAATATCTTCGACAAAATCATTAGGATGATCGGCTCTGCGTTTTAATAGGCTGGTCAGGTGATGGCTGAAGAGGACGAGCAGGTGAAACAGGCATTCTCACAAAGCCTCACAACAAAGACATGTGGTGTACATTTCAATAGCAGGAAGGTGTTGCCTATCTTTACACTGATGGCAAACATGTTTGCTAATTTGCTTCACTACAGTAATACATTCTTAACCCAGCCCGACATATGTTGTCACTGTTTTATCTGTGTAACTGGAAAGGCAGAGTTACATGACATTTGGCTATGACGGTGACCTCTGACAGACAGCCATCCACCTTCCTGTTCCCAGCACCAGGATAGGGTGCACTACGGGCAAGAGGATCCAGAGTAAAACTACCCTTAAAAGCCCGGGGGCTTGCATGCCACACAGTTCAACATTTAACACTGCTGATGGATTCCTAATATATATCTCTTGGCCGTCCACCACGACAGTTCCCTGTAAATCCCTGTATTTAATTTTATGGAGAGCCATGTTGTTAGTAAACCATGAGCTGTTATTAGAAGCCTGCACTTCCTCATCCCAGACACACAGCTATTATTAGCCAGGCTATTATTTCCCTTATCACTGGCTGTATTTTAAGAGCAATATTTCGCTTATCCTAATTGCTCCCACCCATGGTGGTGGAAGTTATCCGGGTCTGTATCTTTGCCTCTGGTTGTAATACAATAAGTGTATGAGTCACAAGCTCGCTCCCTCTCTGAAGTTGGGAGTAAAGGGGAGATCTATTGTTTAAGCCAATGCATTGTTTGGCACCCACAGTACCTGATGATTGGTTCTCACTATTCGATAGCAGCTAAGTGAGCTGCATGGATCTGCTCTGATCACGATCCTCGCGGCCCGTTGTGCGTATGTGCATACAGTAATGTGAGTATGATGGACACACCGGATTTGGTCCCCATAATAGGGCTGGGTATGAAAAATGTGTTCAGAATAGTGTCAAGTACTAAGTACATTCGATCTGTTTTCAGACATAAAAAACAGTTTACCTTTCACATATGACGAACGCAGCAGGAGATTGTCAAAGTCAGATGCACATTCACACATTCAACAGGAACATTTCCGGAACATTCTGCGGAGTCTGGATAGAGCATGCAGGAGGCGGGACATGATGATAATTCCACTGAGGAAAGCAGTGTTTCTCTTGACTGTCACGCCCACTCGCTCACCATGAATCTTCCGGGGTTTGTTTTTCCTGCTCACTCTGACATTTTCCAGAAATTTGGGGGGCTGACAGGAAAAGCTCCGGAAAATGTCTACATTTGCGTTCTCTTGAACAGGCCCTCTGGATAATTTCCGGAAAAATGTCCAGACTTCAGAGCTTCTCTGAATGCATCTTCAGAGAAATACCTCCCGAGAGATATGAAATACATAAAAAGATAAATATTTTGGTCAGTATCACTTATAGAATGAGAGAGCAGAAGATGTCGGTTAAAAAGTCACTCTACTGTGCGTGTAGGTATCAGACACAGCTGCTGTCATACTTTCCAGAAAACATCATAAATAAATGCATAAAGGTCAATGCAGCCTGGGTGGCTGCTTTCATGTTTTCCTTATGTAACACCAGTGTTCCGGCCTAAATGCATTATGCACGCTTCAGTCATGCTGGTGACATTTCATTGATTGGTATCTTTTTTCACCGGTGTTAAGCAGAGGGATCAGTATGTTTCCACTAGTCCCAAGTTCGTTGACCCCATAACAATCTGCCAAAGGAACAGGTTTTTCTTCTCGTGCTGGATCAGCACATAATAACAAAAGCACAGACTCGATGTACCTTCAACACTATACTCTCTTCTTGACCTGCCTGTCGATAGCTACTCTTCGAAGCACTCCAGTTGGGATGTGGTCATCCAAATATATCCAACCGCACACAAAAGCTAAACTTTTGTTTGGTTCCTTGTTAATCCATGTATGACATCTTGCATTTCGGCTAGATATAAATTCGTAGAAGCAAACAATGGCAGGGTAAATCACATAATCCCCCATAGGACATGTAGACGTATGGATGCACAGCTGTTCATACTGAAGTTATGGAAATACATATATCAAAGCGAAAGTCTCGTGTGCGGCGCCAAATGCCAATCATGTAGTCAAGTTAACTGTGCCTTCATCTACTCAGAGTGACAAGACCAAAACACAAGGGACAGGTGATCTCATAGGGAATCTCCAAATGAGTGCTTTGGATCGTGTGTGTGTGTGTGTGTGTGTGTGTGTGTGTGTGTGTGTGTGTGTGTGTGTGTGAGAGAGAGAGCGAGAGAGCCAGAGAGAGAGAGAGAGAGAGAGAGAGAGAGAGAGAGAGAGAGAGAGAGAGAGAGAGAGAGAGAGAGAGAGAGCAAACACTGCCTCGTGAACGTGTCTGACTTTCATCACTCAGGTGACCTGACCAAAGTACACCACTACCAAGAGGTTTTTCTCTTTGAAATTTGGATGGATCTCTAAAATCACACCGAGCCACCATGATGACAATGCAGAGGTTAATAAAAGTCACATACACTAATCTGAGGAGCAGCCATTACGATTATTGTTTGATTTCATTAAAGGCTACAAACTAAATATCACGAGGCTACTAGAACACAAACTGCTTGGCTCTTTGTGACGCATCCATGTGCCACAGTGAAGATCCGACATTAGGACTCTGTGTTGCTAAACTGTTAGAATGTCAGAAAGGCAAACACAACGACAAACTCCGACGTCATAAAAAAGGACTTTGGTAAGTTCTTCCAATCAAGAGGCTGTTGTTCATCCGCCAACTGTAAAGACTTGGAAGTCAAACAGTTTCCATAACATGGGCTGCCAGAGCAGCCTGCAGCAGACTTTTGAACCAAAATGCAGATAAAGGGATGAAATGTGTTCAAATTCCCACTAACTAAAGTGAAGTTGAAGAAATAATGAATTGATCCTTCTGTGGCAAACGTACAGCAGCAGAGGCACTTCAACCCTCGGGTGTTGTAGCTTTAAGTTGTTTGAACTGTTCCAAGAGTAAAAAAGGGAACATAATACATAACTTGTTTCTTTAAAGAGGGTAAATCTGGCTTTGCATTCAGGAGATGATTTCACACTAAAAAAATGAATTGATTATTTATAGAATAACAGTACTTTATTCATTAAATGATTGCTCCTCTTTTGATCCTAAAGCGTTTATGTCAATGAAAAAAACATTTGTGTACAATATACTCCCAAATAGACAAAGAGAGTCAGTGTAAAAGAAAGCTGAGGCAGTAAATGACAAAACTGACAATAAAGCCATTGACAGCTTGTAAACAGTCTGTATTGTGATTCAATGTAAAAAAAAAGATTATGTTTATGAAATGCTGATAAATTGCAATGTTTCATATCAATTTCTTTCAGACACCAGTTTCATAGGGATCATTTTGAAGGAATTACGTTTCAAGAAGAACTGACATGTTTCACCGGGTTGAAAATCAGAAGCAAAGGCCAAAAGAGGGAGGCAAGTAGTAAAACAAAGGGTTCATGTTGACTTTTATACATTTAAACTAAATGCTGAACTGCCTTTTCTTTTGGGGTTCGCAGGGGGGGCTGGAGCCAAATCCCAACAGAGATTAAATAAAAGTCAGGGTACAGCCTGCCCTGGACCGCTTGCCAGAAGGTCACCCTGACAGTCTATCAAAATCACAGGGTTTGAACTCAGATTCAAACTCAATGCTCTAGTCTACTTGAAAAGACGCCGGTTCCTAAAGCAAAATATTACAAGACTTCACTTTTGTTTGAATCCAAATATTTTGGATCATCCACTTTTCAATCTAAGCAGCGGATAGCACCTGTAGGATTAAGCGGAATCCCTCTGAACTCTGTGCCTGCAGGATAGTGGAGGCACTTCAAGTGAACAGCAGCCGTGTTACTTCCTGAGAACAGTTATACCTTCATCTCTTCGCAGGTGTCTGAGTGGGCCCTTCAGAGCAAAGCGGTGAAAGATGGAGATCTGAAG
This sequence comes from Scophthalmus maximus, assembly GCF_022379125.1. Taxonomy (NCBI): domain Eukaryota; kingdom Metazoa; phylum Chordata; class Actinopteri; order Pleuronectiformes; family Scophthalmidae; genus Scophthalmus; species Scophthalmus maximus. The sequence goes on from NC_061517.1 coordinate 12,939,043, forward strand.
AAACAATCCCCATGAGTGGCGGGAGCTCAATCTCAGACTCTTATAAAAGGCCACTCGATCTGTGAGGGATTTTTTTGGGAACGGATTTATGACTCAGAGGAGAAAAGGGTGGAGAAAAGTGGGGAAAAGGGAAAAAAGAGAGAAGAGAGCGGCAGTTCTTTTACAGCTGGGTGCCTCATTCCCCCACCATTCACACTCTCTCCATCAGTGGTCATCCCTTTTGTCCACCACTGTAACCCCCCCCACCCCCCCAACATCTCCCACTTTGCCTCGAACACAGACCCCCTTTGTCCTCGCCATCATCGGCAGCCCATCTTCTCAGCTCTGATCCTGCATGAACACCTCTGCAGGGGAAAATACAAACAAGGGAAAAACAAGGCTGTCCCACAGAGAGGGCTGGAAGATGAGGAGTACCCAGAATAGTAAACCAGCTTTCCCAGATGAGCGAACCTGGCCATGTGACACCGGGAGGAGAGTTGTGGGAGCTTACTCACACAGGGGGTGTGTGACAGACTGAATGGAGAATTCTGTATTCATACGTCCGTGAGTAGCGTGAAGCCAGACTGAGAGATACCTGTCGAGACTGAGAGCTGACTGGATGACACTCTATAGCTGCGCTCAGGAAGGCACTGAAGTCCGGACATTGTTGATCCGCACATTTTCAACGACTGTTCCTGTCAGCCCTGTAGTAAAAGAGTGAGCCATGTGAGAATACAGCGGGAAAATCTCTCGGGTACATTCACGGCGAGCCAGTGGGCGTTCTACCGAGGCGCCACCGGACATTTTCCCGGTGTTGCGAACACATGCGACTCAGACAATCTCCTGCTGCGTTCTTTATATGTAAGTGGCAAACTCATGTCTGAAAAAAGCTTAGATGGCTCCTTTCTTGAGGGTGAAAAAATGATGATTGTGATTTTGTGGATAACAGCATTAAACAACAACCTGATGTCCTGAAAGGTCAAGAGAGACTCCCAGTGTGAAACCCATGGCCGGTCCTAGATTGCAGAACTGGAAAACACTGAGTTGGGGGTTCCGGGCCCTCAGGGGGGACAGCGGTACATCATCACACGACCAATGCAACCAGCCAGGGCTCCAGTACATAGAGGCAACAGTCCACCGTGCCTGAAGTCACCCTGTCTCGTCTGGGGCATGGGTACTTAACACACAAGCTCACTGGACCAGTAGAGTTATGTCAATATTGCCTTAATCAGAGTGGCTCCACATTCATCTGGTTGCTTAACGGCGATGGTTGGTAGAAAAAAAACTGATAACATGTTTCCACAGTGACTTGAGTTCAGGCCATACGAGCGTGAGTTTGTGTCTGTATTTATTGTTCGACCACGTGTCACGTTTTTAAGGATAAAGAAAAAGTCTCTGGAAAAACCATGTGGTCCTGGGTGGACGTTACATTTCTCCATTAAAACATGTAAAAATAAAACGTAACAAATCATTCCACCACAGCTCTTTGTGGCAGGGTGACCTTTGGCACCAATTAAGCGGCGGGAGCGGCGCAAGACACGTGCAATTAACACGCAATTAACGTCAGGTCTAAATGATAACGTGGCTTTGTTCTATTGGAGAGTCCCACTAGGTCACATCGGTTTCACAGTGAGTCAGCACGCACAGATAGTAGCTACATTCAATTCATTCATTGAGATTTGTTACTGTGACATGTCAAAATGCCCTCTGTGAAAAAAAAGGAGGTATTTTACGTTTGCTGGTTCCAGCTTCTCAGATATGAGTATTTTCTCTGATTCTCTGTTGTATATCAATGTAAATGAAACAGTTTGGAGTTTTGGACTGTTGCTGTAGGTCAAGAAAGAACTTTAGACATGTCACTACAGGCTCCGGGAAGTTCAGCTGAGCATACGCTACTGTCGCCTGACATTGTGGAACAATCGAATACTTAGTTAATCATAAAAAAGTCAAGTTACTTGTTACTTATTTGAATTAAGATTCTGTTTTGGATGTTTAGCAGGTTCATATATGTTGTTTTTGAATCCCTGCAGTACAGTATGATACAGTGTACATCTTATTATAACAAGCATATTGCACATTATAAGAGACTCAAAGAGCAACTCTCATGCACATCCAAACACGTACAAAAAGAATAAACAGACAAACGTAATGAATCAATATTTCCAGTGTGCTGGGAGCTGAAGCCATTATGCCTAATTCTGCTCATTTTTTTCCACATATAGCTTCCAATATGAAGCAGTAATCATCCTGTTTTCCATCAAATCCATTGCACAATCTGAGTATCCCACCCCACCCCGTTTCACTTTTACTACAATAGTCTCCTTGTTTTAGAGAACTGCGGCATGAATGGCACCATGCTACATTATCATGATATTCCTCCACAATGCAGCTAAATGGGCTCATTCAACCCAGATGACCTTCCACAAACCCCAACAGAGTTGCCAATAGCTGCCCTACAGCACAAAACATGGGCTCATTAAAAATCTCATTTGAAACGCTGCCGAGATCTACAGCACCATCTACTTTTAGTACAGCACCTTTGACACGGAAAAGTGGTTGAGGAGTCTGCACAATGTTTGTCCTATATTGATGGGGACAGAAAGTAGGGCGTTTCCACTGGTGAATACAGTAACAACATTGTGCTCAATTGTATGGTGATAATAGAGGGGCCTGACTGGCACGAGTCTGGGATATTTGAATTGTATTCACACAAATATATGTACACTTGAACTTTCACTTTCACGGTTGGTTGCGTGTTCATCTCCAACTAGGATCCACTAGGGCCACATCAAAAGTGACTCTTTAAAACAAGGAGATCATTTTCAATTGTGCGGGTCTTAGTTTCAAATGTGTGGATATAATGACGATGGCAATGAAACTATTTTAGAACAATACAAGTGCAATTACAATAATATTCCTAGGTCCGTGTTTTAGTGAAAGAGTTAAGCGTCACTATTATTGTTGCTCCTGTTCACACTGGCCATGAAGAAATACCGACTTCACCGTGAGTGGGACACACGTCCACATTGTTTTGTTCAAAGAGTGATTGAAAAGAAAAGTGAGACAAGGCTTTGTATCTTCTAAAGTTAGTCTTCATAGGACATTTTGTACCAAAAGAAAGACATGAATTGGGAATCTACCCCTTTGATATGATTAACTTGAGAATGTATTTTGCACAGAGAAAATGTTGTATTGAAACCAGTGAGGAGTATTTATTGCAGCATCTTTTACTGTAAATACTGGAATCTGAAGAGGGTTAACCATCACTTTGATACCTCTGGTTGTTGAGGCCAATGCTGCGGATCAGCGAACAGGAATGCTTCTTGATAAGACTGGAATTTATGCATCAGAGTGATGAAGCAGATTTGTCAGGTATTAAATCCACTGAATTCACAATGTAACTAGTTCTGCAACTCATGCTTATTTTCACCAATTTAAAAGTTTCTTTAATGATTAGTCGTTTGGTCGACATTTGTGGAAAAAATGGCCATCACAATTTTTTCCAGAGCCCAAGGTGACACCTTCACCATTGTTTGTTTTGTACCTGCAGTCCATAACCAGAGATATTCAGTTTTCAAATTATATGAAACAGAAGAAAAAAATGCTCACATTTCAAGCTGGTACCTTCAAATATTCAACTGAAAAGTGACTCAGATGAATAAACAATAGTTGCACAACTTATTGAACTGATTGTTTCAGGTCTAGTCACCATTTAGGATAGTGATATCACAGAATCAAATTAATTTGTAATAAGAATATCCATATCAACTACTCTAAACACAAAGTGACAGACAGGAGTGAATATTTCTGCTCATTGTTTTTTTTACAGACGCGAGTTATTTCCTGCTTTCACTTACCTGTTTGAAAATGAAGTTGTCCTCTTTGTTGAGCTGCCAGGCGGTGACGACGTGTATGGTGGACATCACAACTCCACTGAGCACAGCAGCTCTCATTCTGACCGGCAGCAGTGTGTATATGATGTAGATGAAGAAGACCGTCCACCAGATGCCCTCTGAGGCACTGCGGGGGGACACCATCAGCACCCCAAAAACTTGCACGACAATCAGCACCCCGATCACCAGGTAGCTCACAATCCACATGTAGTCCTGATGGAAGCCGTTGCGGTTGCACACCACCATCATGGTCAAGAAGAGAGCCATGGCCACACAGAGTACAGAGACATAGGCCACATCAGGGGGCGTGTGGATGCAGTGGAAGGTGAGCATGACCCCACACACTAACACCAGCACCCCCATCAGCATGGTCAGGGAGCTCTGGTTGAGCCTGAAGAAGTAGCGCTGGTACAGACGCTCTAGCTTGGAGGAGAGGAATTTCTTGGATTGGAAAACCCACATGACGCGCATCCAGCAGTCTGCGGCCGTCATCGTGTTGCAGCTGCCCTCTGCTGATTCCCCTAATTCCTCTTTCCTTCCTTTCAGCTCCCCATCTTCGAAGCCCAGGTCCACGGCCTTCAGACCCAGATCCCCGCCGCCACCCATCCTTTTCCCGTAGTGGTCCTCCTGCCAGCCACAGCGCAAGCCAAAGTTGCCCCCACTGGTGCCCGCTCCGCAGTGGTAGTGCTGAGGGGCCGCATTAGGGGGCTCCAGGTCCTCAGGGTCCCTCAGGCAGCTCATGTAGCGTGGATTGCACAGCGATGAACTGTCCTTCCTCTTTTTGCCATTGCGCTCTCCCCATGCTGTCTTTCGATCGTCCACTCTGCCTACAAAGATGCCTCTGGCCCACGACATCCTACACAAAACACATGGGAACAAACAGGACTAACTGTACAATTGCCAAACCTTTACACAAAACAATGCTGAGACATTTAATCTTAAATATCCTGCGAGCTAAAATGTCAATTTCAGAGAGCTTTCGCGAGGATCCTCTCACCTGTGTGGGCTTTATTGTGTGTAATGACACTGCGCTCTTTGGCCAGGCCACTAGTTTATCCCAGCTAGCACACACCATGAGCTCCAACTGACCAGAGGCATCAGAGGAGGGTTGTCTGCTTTTGGGCCGCCCGTGATTTGTAGAAACAGTCCGTGTGTCCGCCCTATACACCGCCGAGGGCCTCTGAAGACCACCTGTTTTCCTGTGAAAACACACAAACAATAGACATGATGTTGTTAAGCCAACATTGCCTGGGGAAACACCAGCTGAGGATCGAGATCTTTATGGATACATACACATCAAGGAAAACACACATTTGTCGTATCTCGTCTATTGATGGGTTCACTGTGTTTATTGATGTGTTCGCTCCCGCCTGTCTTTGTGTTTAGTCTTTTGGCAGAAAGTTTGGCAATCAATAGCTCAGACAGGGAAATAATATCAAGAAAAGGACTTGTCAGTTCCATTCTCCCCCCATCATCACCCGCCTCCCACCAGCCCGGGACAGCATTTCCATGGAAATCATTTGCCGTGCCGTTTGCAAAACACCAGCTTTCGACAGAAAAATCATCTCCAGTTATCGCCTCCTGCAGCAGCTGCCTCTGGTCAGTTCTGTTAAAGTTGTACAAAGTCCCCTTTCAACCAACTCTCCACCGATTGCTGGATTTTATTTTTTGAACATTCACCACTTTAGAGGAGACGATTGATTCTCGTCTGTGCTGTGCTATGCTTTATCGCCGCAATCTGCACCGAGCATCTTGAGTGGGCAGGGACGGGTGTGCTCTATTTGACGACAAAGGCCTACTGAGTGGGCACCATCGGAGATCAAGAGCTCTCCAGTCCAGATTAAATTGTCCATGCTTCCCCCATTAGCTTTGATGACTCACTATAGCTGGCTTCTGGCAGCACATGTCAAGGACACTGCTAACCTCTAAACTTAATAAGCAAATCTCCGCCAGGCAGACAGAACCGAGACAAACAGTAAGAAGAGCGAACACATGAACTGCACACATGGCCGTGTTTATTATCAACAGCTTGTAATGGGAGTTTAAACACACACACGCACGCACGCACACAATCTAACTGAAAGAGTGGCTTCACATACACATCAGGGTTGATATATTGTGTTTAAGATACCTATTTTTTTTCCCTTAAAAAATATCACCCTCACTATTCTCCCTACTTCAACCCCTTCTGATGTTAAATTCCGTCATGTAGCCAATCAAAATCCTTTCAACAATCACCATGACAGTTCATATTTAGCATATGATCCGGTGACCAAAGGTCAACATGTGTCCAGGCTTCCTGCAGGAGTGACCTCAGTCCTCACTCACCTCTGACACAGGGATGAGGCTCTTACGTAATGCAATCCCCCACATGCACGCATGCATCTGCCACAGAATATGAATATAATCTACAACACATGTGGAGTCAGGAATGCAGCCTACATCACGAACGTGAGGGAAGATGGTGATGCTTTCAATTAGATTTCAGCACAGGCTGATGATATCCCGTCTATACTTGTTCTCCATAATGACCAGCAGCAGACTACCCCCCCCCCCCCCTCCATCACTGCTAAAACGGGACTGAAAATCTGATCAAAATACATAAATAAATGAATAAACAAACAAATAAACATTTTTGGCAATTGCACGTGTGGGCCCGGCCTGATTGGTCGGAGCGCATTACATAACAGGAGATGTAGCCTCTGTAACCACACTACACATGGAGAGACACTGTGGGACCGGGGAGCCTGCAAGTCAGAGGAAAGTGCAGCTCGACACACACACACACACACACACACACACCACCAGCAACTTACCAGGAGAGTACACATTCCGTCGGGCAACTTGCAGCAGCGGATCCCCAGATGTCATGATCGGTCGACACGGGGCTGCACACTGGGCCCGTCCCCCTCGACACGAGCACGTATACGTCATGATGTTTAGACCCCAAACAGGTCACTGGACGAGGAGGCATTTGGCGGGGGGGGGGGTGCCGTGGCCGTGGCCCAGAAGGCAAACTGTGATAACAGCGCACTGGCCCCCGACGTCACGTTTAAAAATAAACGTTAAATAAAATAAAGTCTAAATGAATTGCCCCTGCCTGCATGAGGACTGCTGCACGGTGTGTGTGTGTGTGTGTGTGTGTGTGTGTGTGTGTACCGTCCTGCAGGAGATCATCACAGCAGAAACACTGTGGTCTACACAACAAGTCAGCTGCTGGCATGCCCCCCCCCCCCCCCCACGACCACTGTATCCTCTTACTGCATTTCTCAGTTCAGCCGACCTGCAACAAATTAACAATGTGCAGAGCAGTTGCTCAACACGAGACCCCCCCCCCCCCCCCCCCCCCCCCCCCCGAAAAGAAAAGCAGCTCAAGAGAGGCAGCTGTACTCACCATTGGGTATATGTCCTCGTTACAGGAGTAACTGTAACACTGCAGTGGAGCCCCAGCTTTTTTTTTTTATTATAATCTATTTTTTTTATTTTTTTTGCCCCCCCCCCCACCCCCCCGGTCTTCAGTCAGTCCTCACGCAGCCGCCGTCACACGCTTCAGATGCGGGTCTGTCCGTCTGGAGGAGGATTCTGTTCAGAGGGAAGCGAGGGAGGGAGAAAAAAACACTGCGAATACGACCGGACAGCCTTCGCTTTTCCCAGCCAGAGATACAGTACATTCCCTCTCCCTCTACCTCTCTCTCTCTCTCTCTCACACACACACACACACACACACACACACACACACACACACACACACACACACACACACACACACACACACACACACACACACACACACACACTCCCATTCTGAACTCAGGAGCCCCCCCTAGAGGTAGAACGAATGTGTCTCTGCCTGTGTGTGTGTCTGTGTGTGTGTGTGTGTGTGCGTGTGTGTGTGTGTGTGTGTGTGTGTCTGTGTGATTTAATGTACACTTTTTCTGTCCAATCCTTCCTTTCAATTTTTTGCAGACAGCTAAACACAATGTCAAAACATTACAATTAAAGCCATCTCTCTCTTTTTTTTGTATCCAAACATGAAGAAACCCAGGCTGCTGTCATACAACCTGACAGCGTTACATCACCACCTAGTGGAAATCCTCTTCCACAGTAACATCAGATTTTCTAGGAAGTGTGTACTTTCATGAGATGAGGGCATTTTAACAGTAAATGCCATAAAGGAAAACACTGTCAGGTTTAATGAGCCCTGTACAAGCGGCCACTGATGGTCAATCACATGACTGAGTAAACCAGTGAGGCAACAACCGGTGTTGACACAGAAATCTGTTGACTTTTCACCCTTTAAATCAACTACACACCCTCACAGATCCTACCGGGAACACTCATCACGAGGCTGCAGTATAAGATGTCACACTATAATATGTAACAGTATATTCATATAAAAGTACATCTGTTATAATTTGATACTTTACTTTTAGTAGGTCTACAGTATAGCGGTACTTCACTTATTCTACTAATGAATATGATATGATCTGCGTCATTGATCCCACGCAGGGAATTTACAGGTCACAGCAGCAGAAGCACAAGAACAGATGTAAGATACTTCAAAAAATAAAATAATAATAGCCATCACAAAGCATCCATCCTTATCATTGTGAAGGTCATGAGGGCGTTGGAGCTAGTCCCAGCTGACACTGGGCGGGTTACACCCCGGGCAGGTGGCAGTCTGATCACACGGAGAGTGACATGCTGTGACGACAACGTGATGAGGAAGCTGTAGAGACACAATGAATGAATTACACAGAAATGACCCTTTATTCTTGGTGAAAAGAAAGAGTGTGCACTGTTGTCTGCCAAATACGTCACCCCCTGTCACAACAAGAGGCACAAACACTGGGACAGATAATAGAAGTTCAACTTATAGTGTCATGTTTATTTTATTTTTTTTCTATCTTGCTGTAGCTTGATTACCTTTATTACCTACACTGTATATTACATTTTTATTGTCTATGTCATTGACTCTTTTGTCTTTTTGGCTATTGATTTTTTACATTATTATTCTTCATCTGACATCATTAATTGTCTTTAATATTGTGCTTTGGCAACAAACGTGAATGTCGTGCAATTAAAACATATTGAAATAGAAAATAATACATTTTGCCCAGCAGGGGGGCGCCATTGCTCCTCAGTCTGCTCACGTAGCATTTACAGTATCTGTGTAAAAGGGGACTGTGAATTATTTCTCTGCAGGGAAACTAGGAGGTTGGAGGAAACACAAAATATATAAAGAATGTATGTCTCTGGAGGTGATGGGTGTATAACCAATAGTTTACGGGCCACCAGCCTTTCTACATTATTTTTCCATGACCATCCACAACTCAGGAGCAGTTTGTGAAGCATCATGTGAACACCTGTGAGATATATGTGTGTGAGTGCGTGCGTGTGCGTGTGAGTTTTGAGGGTTGGCCATTTGATTTTAATATTTTTAAAAAATGTGTTTTAGTTTTATTAATTTAGCACTACAGCTTGTTTTCACTTATATCTTCAGAAGAGAGAAAGTTTTTTCTGTCCTCACCTTTTTCTGGGATTAAGACAAACCAAAAGCACGAGACACCACGAGGTCAAAGTTAAGTCTGATGTGGACACCAGAAAGCTCCAGAGCACATACACTGAGGATGGGCTGTACAGTGAAGACAGAGAAAAATGTGTGTCCCACAGTTAAACTTTTGAATTGAACAATATTCATATAGTCCTAATTTTGGGACTTTTTAAAAAAAGGTGGTGAGTGGATACATTCTTTAAGTCTTGAAACATGCTTGGAGGGAACCTTCAAATTTGAATTTTCCATGGATTTGGCAAAATTCTATTCATGTTGTCACCAAACAGCAACAAGTGTGGTGTTGTGGGTGTTACTGTGTGACTATCTCCTGCACTTGTCAATTTGACCTAAAAGATAGAGTGAACTGTAGCACATACCTACATCAGGGCCCAACAGTCTGCTTAAATTCAATCAAGCCGCACCAAATTGCCCACACTCATTGATATCAGTCCCCTAAATATGCCAGATTGTTTTTTCCCATCGGCATCCATGCATTATTTCCAGGGAAACTGGTGAAAATGTCCCAAAATAATGCCCTATCCAACAATGTTTTAATGAAAGTGATAGCAAAAATTCCTTCCAAAATCTTTCTATCAAGTTTTATGGAAATCCATTCTGCAGTATTTGCATAATCCTACTGACAAACAAACAAACCAACCAACCAACTCACTCACTCACCAACCAACTATACAACCTACCAACCAGCCAACAGACTGACGGGGGCGAAAACATAACCTCCTTGGCGGGGTAAGGTTAAACAGAAGGGTTCATCAGTCCACTTTGTGAGTGTGTGAGTGTGTGAGTGTGTGAGTGTGTGTGTGTGTGTGTGTGTGTGTGTGTGTGTGTGTGTGTGTCCACACCGGCTGTCTCCTGTCCCTTTGACATTGGCAGAATGAGCTACCTGACTGGAGCGGTCGATCAGTCCCGTGTAAATGGAAGGCGTTTACAGGATGTGAGGGGGGCGAAGTGCTGGATCAGTGAAAACCAAGAAGATGCAGCATCCCTCCTCCCCGTCGCCCCTGCCCGGAGAGCTTCAGCTTTCAGCCTGCGAACAGAAAACGTATGAAAAATCCCCATCACACAAATCTCTCTGGAAAATTGTGCAGCAAAAGAAGAGGATGGGATCTCTCAGGCTGTGTGATGCATGTGTGAGAGTGGAGATCAATACAGAGACTAGAGGAAGGGTCATCTTAAGTTAATGCTATGGCAACAAATCATGCTGAACTTCAAGCTGAAGGGGCCACGTGACAGTGTCCAAGCACATTAAGTCACACACTGGAAGAAAAGAGGGCTTCATCAACCCATACAGTTAAACTGTAGTGTCAGAGAGGGAGTTGGGACACCAATGACAAACATATCATGTTTTCTTCTCAAATTCAAAAAATCAAAATCCTTGAAGACACTTGATCCCGTGGGACCGGGCTGTGTGAAGAAGAAAAAGTGCCGGTCTTGCATAATTGATCGGGACAGCTGTAATCCATCCTTCCGTGTGTCCGTGTATGTGCACGGCACAGTGTACAGTCATTGATCATGTCGTGAGTCGCAGGAACCGGAGGGTTCTTGACTGAGCAGATGCCGCCGGTCGAGAAGCAGCCGGATCAGTCCGTCTTCACCTGGGGTCTCCGCTGCGACAACTGTGGCTTCTTTTTCTTTCTTCCTCTCCTGCGACCAAGTTGGACTGAGGCTGCCGCTACCGCGACCCCCGCCATCTGCGGATGTCCCTGACCAATTCAAGCGTCTTCCTGCTCAAAGAGGTTGGTTCAGTTTCCCCTCTTCTTCTTCTTCTTCTTCTTCTTCTCCTGGATCTCTCCGGTAGGTGGTCGAGGTACCTGACGGATGGACGGACGGATGGATGGATGGATGGATGGACGGACGGATGGATGGATGGATGGACGGATGGATGAGCGTTTCGGCCGCTGTCGTGCTGCACGAAGCGCGCCGGGGGGGGGGGGGGGGGGGGGGCTGCATCTTTGTCACTGGCACGTTCAGGGATACAGAAGCGGTGCAGGTTGAAGCGGCTCCTCGTTGGGATGGCGATGATTGAATTATCACACTGACCTCAGAGTCCGGATGCTTTGGGTGCCGGCAGGAACCAGGGGCAGCCGAGCAGGGCTGCGGGGCTGCGGGGCTGCAGCGGGGCTCTACATGTCCATGACAACCGTCTGGATCAGGATGATGTGTCCGCATGGTCAATATAGGAGCAACAGATGAAAACTATAGTTTCATCCACCAACCGAGGGTCTGTTACATGCTTCCACTTAGTGATTTCGTATGGATAAATAAATGCATTTGTGCTCCAGGGTAAGCTACAGTTATTCACACAGGGGTTGTAATAATCATTAGGTCACATGTCATTCCAGAGTGTTTGTTAAACTTCAAATGATTCATATTCCACTGCTATTTATGACAGTTGACAACACAACAGCTCTCTGGTAACTGCAACACCAGTCTAAACTCACGTGTTTATTATAAGTTTATGTTATTACAATATGGAAATTACATTCTCGCTGTAGTTTATACATTAAATAAATAAATCAATTACTGACCTGTCACTTCTTAGTCCGAAAAGAAAGAATGCAGACATTTCCTGGGCCTCCTCGATATCTCAAAGCGAAGAACGCATGTACCTCAGCATTCTTTTGACATGACACTGAAGATTTCTTTTGCCATGTAATCACGTGTCGAGTCCTTCTGCAGATGGGAATCAAACTTACAGAAAGACCAGAGCTGACCGTAACCTTTTATTGAACAAATTGCCACGACAGAAGGTAACAACCGTCTAAAGTAAACACAAAGCCAGGCAGATTAAAGAAAAATGTCAAATGCCCTGAACCTTAGATGTAGCGTTAAATTTCTAAATATTAAAACTTAAGTTCCATCTGTAACAATGTTATGAGCAAGTGATGATGTAAGAACATTAAATGATATTGCAATATCCAAGTCACAATATTCATCTAAATGACTCAAATTTGTAAGAACTCCCTGTTGATAATGTAATACACACTATCCGCTAAAGCTAAAGAGAAAGTCACAAAACCTTTCAATCGATATGTTTTTAGGTCTTCTTACATTTGACATGACATGATGGCACCAATTCACTTCTACCACTTCCTGGAGGTTTGAATGATGGAAGATAGACTAATAGATTAAGAGATGTATAAAGAGATTTTGTAATGAACACAACGTGCTAAAGGTTGACAAACTGTGGCTCACCGGTCCTTATCCAGGACGCCATCCTGCATCCATCTGCATCTCTACAGGAGCGTGTTTCCCACCCCGAGGGTCTGGTCTGTGTCAAAGGTGATTGAAAAGTCAAAACACGAGATTTTGAATTTCGCTGGCGGCCCGATCCAGCTGGGAACAGATCCTTCAGAGAAGCTAGATGATTGCATCATTTGCTTCAGCGTGTGTCTGGTGGGCAAACTGCAGGGGGTCTAGTCGCTGGTGTGTTCAAAGTCACCCCCAGCATCTCACTGAGGCTGGTTGGCTTCTTTATATTAAACATCTCCGCTAGGAAAATAAGCTGCCAAAGACCTGCGGGATTGTTTTTGAATATATATTTTTTGTCTTTGCTTCACCTGTACTTAACAGAGTTATAGAGCAATAATGTTAAAATAAGGAAGCAAATAATTGTTAATATGTCAGATAGATCTTTTAATCAAATTTTACGCAGTTCATACATACCTGAATATTCCCATTTCAGTTGCATGAAGAGTACTTTTGTGTTTTTTGATGGTTTATTGCCATTTCAAATTCCCCAGTTGAGTTAAGGGTTAGAGGAAACAAAAAACAATTAGAAACTTGCATTCATCAAGTTTTTCATGAACAGTTAAAACTATTACACTCATCTATTGCTGCTTTCTTCAATAACTTGTCATTTTATCAAGCAGAGACACCATTTTGTGTGCCTGCAGAGTAATTTCTTACAATCTCTTGGAAATAAGTAAATTTGCAGTTTGAACAAACTGCCTGTGTGGCGGTAACATGAACAGCTCGGTGAAGATACTATATTTGGGGCTTTATCACAACACACTGACCTGTCTGTGTGGGGCACTGCTCGGTGACACTCTCACTCACATCACTTACATGCCACCAGTCTGTTTACCTCCTCCCTCCCGTCCGGCTGTGCACTCACTTCAAACAGCGATCAAGCGTGTATTGGAACACACGCTGTACCTGCATGTCTGAACCCATCAAGTACCACACAAACCTTTACTAACAGGATTTGGCAGCAGCCAGGTGTCTTCTCCCTCCACTAAGAAATCAAAAATCAGCATCACCAGTGCCTTAAAATAGCCCCTCATCCATAATGCACCAGCAGCAGCTCTGCCCACAGAGGCGCCTCATATGGGACAGACTGACAGACATCTGAACTCAATGCTTGGATGCAGCTCCTAAAGCTGCTCTCTCTCTCTCTCTCCCTCCCTTTTCTGCATTTCTCCTGCTCAGTGCAAAGCACCATGGAGTTTAACTTCCAAACCTTCATTCAGTCATGTTTTATTCACATCCTCTGCTCATGCAGAATTCGAATGGATGCCTCCGCTGTCTCCCCCCCTTTATTTCAACACTGCCTCACTGTTTCCTGCAACCTATCCTATGAATTATGAATCTCAACTTTGCTGGAGATTTTCACAGGCATCCACGGGCACAGTTTTATGGTGTCAGATTAGTCCGTCTTTAGGTGCATGTTGTATATTTCACACTGTATCTGTATTTCACCTTAAATCAACCCATAGATCAGTTACATATTCGTCTCATTTCTTTCTTTGCACAGTTTAAAAAATGAATATATCCCCCATCCACATCTGTCTGTAACACATACACTCAGCAACTGAGCAGCTGTCCGAGTACAGCCAGCCATGACATCCGCAGCACACACAACAGAACAGAGGGCTACACTGGGGACATCTCCACATGTCGAACATAGACAGCTCACATGGCTCCCATATCCCCTAACCATCAAAAGACTTTCTCCTCTCTCTAAACTTTTGGCTTGTGACATGTTGAGGTCCTCAGTGGCTGAAAAAAAATAAAATGGTTGCATGTGGACGCCCCTTTTCACTTACTTGTGCAGCTTATGTCTGGGGCCATTTCACATTTTATGGGCAAGGTCAATTGGTGTAATTACAGTATGCCATGGATGTTTAGACTATAAAGACCATAAAGAAAGGATTTTCTGAGGAAGAACCTGACAGGTCTCAAGAGAGACGCTGTTATAGCAGCATATTGATGCCCATGGTTTTGGAGTGAGATGTTAAACTTCCCACCTGGGCGTATTCAGGTGTCCACAATTCACTGGCCATTTTTTTGTCTTTGTAATAACCCTAAGAAAGTGATTCAACTGAGAATGTGATGCTTTGAAAAATATTTTTTTACACATGAAATTGTTTCCTGTGTGATCTGACGTCAGATCTGAAAAGCCATGAGATATAATATCACATGGTCGTCTTGTTTGCTCCAATGATGTTGTATCACAAGGGTCCTGAATGAACTTAACAGTCGGTGGTGATACACAGTCCCAGCGGACAGGCGAGGTAGAGATAAAGGAAGAGAGGAGGAGAGAGGGTGGGCAGGATGATGTGCAGAGCAGAGAGCCTCACTGACGTAGCAAAGGGTTGTGTACTGAGAGTGGTGGAGAATAAGATTGGAGGGGGGTGTAGAGAAAGGGAGAGGGATAGACTGCTTACAAGCACGCTACAGTACACTTCAGTGTTACCCGAGAGAGAGAGCACACCATGACTGAATAGCAGAGAGAGCGAGCAAGAGAGACGGGGAGTGTGCTCTCCTACCTCCGACTGAGTGAGTACGCTGCTATCTCTTCTGCATCGAAAACCCCTCCCTGGAAACCTAGATCACCCAGAACAGTAGATCAATACATGCTTTCGAATGACAGAAAAAAATTTGATCAGATATAGGTTAGGATAAAGGTTTTATGGATTATTATTGAGCGCTGCTCTTGTAAAATTTTGACCGAGAAGTTTGAGAAATTGCGTCGATGTGTGCGGCTGTCAATGTGATTCACGGCCGAATTTTTCACTCTCATCGGAGCAGTATTGGACAAATGTTATGTGTATCCAAAACGTCTGCACTGACATTTCTCCTGAAAGTCTGAGTTGCACCACAGCAGAAAATGGCATTTAGTGCCGTTGTGTGACAGAGGAGCAGTGGTGGCAGTGGTGGGAAGCTGTGGGCATACTCACAGGCATTCATGCTTTCTCTGTTGGTGGGGGGAAGGAATGCATTTGGGACTGCTAGGCTTCCTGTGTGGGGTCAATTAAATACTGCATGAGACAGAGCACTAAAAGCCTGTCCCATGAGGAGCGAAGCGCATTGTGTGTGTGTGTGTGTGTGTGTGTGTGTGTGTGTGTGTGTGTGTGTGTTGGCGTCTGTGTTTGAGCATATGTGTGTGTTGGCGCATCAGTGTGCAATGCCTTGATTAAATTTGATGAACCAGCAATGTTGAGAGGGCCAAAGATTCCAGTTCCAGTTTCTCTTTGAGTTCCTGTTCAGAAACCCTGCCCTTCTATATGTAATAATTCATAAAGACGTGAAAGTGAGAATTTTAACGGGGTTCACACTCATGTTTGGCTGCTCTCATCTAGGAAATCTCTGTATTCTGTTATCTCCAACAACTGGCTTTTGTAACTGATGAACTATCCCATGTCGTGACTGAATATTTTCATCTCAAACCTGCAGGAAAAAATTGCCCTGCTCTTAGATGTTAAGACGTAATGTGTGAATATCTAGGACGCCATTACATATTAATAAATCTGACATTGCCTCTGTTTGCCCAGCCCACCAGTCAAGATGCGCCAATTAGGCCTAACTCAAACCTAGAGCATAAATCAGGTCAGCTTCTAACAAACATCGGATTTAATGAAGGATGCAGCGGCACTGTGCCATTCTGTGCTGCAACGTAGGTACACAGCTTTATGTGGGTTAGCTCCAGCCTCTCTGCACTTTGAAGCAGCTTGGTGAAGTCAGGTTGGGGCATCCCTGGGGGGATGCAAGCCTAACTATCCTCAGCACAGCCCTACAGGCCAAGTGGATGACAGATAAGAGATTACTGACTGGGCTTGCTCCTCTTCCTCCACTTTATGCCAGCGTTACCGTTGACCCCTTCTCTGATGATTCACGTCATTACATTGTCCTCGTCGCAGCAGTAGCCATCATACAATAGAAGACTGTATAACGCCTCACCTCTGACTGACAGAGAGACTCTGGACTAACACAAATCGCGGAACATTTGCATTTTACATTTTTGCTATTTGTATATTTTAGCACTTGGATTTTGTATATATTGCATATTTTGTAATACCCCCACACTGCTGTTACTGTGGGGTGAGAGAGTGGTTGCGTAGCTTGTCTTGGAATGACTTGGAAGTGCTTATTTATAGGCTGCAGGATCTGCTAAGGGCTCATTACAGGCAGAAGAAGCATACTGAGGTAACATTAGAGCAGAAGGAGGTTGGAGCTGCTCAGGACAGGATGGAGTATCAATCTGGGTGGCTCTCCTATTGATCCACTCTGCCCTACTCTGGTTGCACTGTCAGGAGACCTCTCTGATTCGGGATGGTCCACCTCTGCCTGTAATGCTGCCTCAGCTCCCGCTGCACACAGATACTCATGTGCCTTTCCACTACTCAAAAGGTTGGAGACGTGAGCAGGTGACTGCAAAAGTTATATGCTTAAATCACTAGATTTGTTAAACTTAGTCTCCTTTAGAGACCAACTTAGTTCCCACTTGGTACAGTGGAGTGTGGTTGAAATTCGCAGCTCTGTGGTGCTCAGCTAAAAAACTTCAATGGATAAAAAAAAGGCCTTAATACTTCTTTCGTTCTGACCAAAATGGTTTTATAGCAACACGCATCAAAAACTGACAAGCAGCAAACTGAAAGCTGGCAAAAAAATGCCGGATCAGGCACTCCTTTTTTTGAATCATTGTTTTGTTCAATCAGGTATAAACGGATTTAAATAATAATTTTTAGAATAGATTCCTTGGGCTTGGATCATTTCTAGCACTTCATGTTTTTAATCAAAAATATGATATATATAAAACATACAAATTAAGAGGTTCTTGTTATTCACACCAAAACCCAGGTTGACTACTGTAGCAACACTATACAAATAATAACATCCATGCCTTGATGAGAATCAGCATGTGTCAATGATCCAAATATAGGACCACAGACATATTATATCAAGTTTTAAATTCCTTTGTGAGATATTTGTTTGCCTCTGCGTTTCACTTGGATTGTGAAGGTCCGCGTAAAACTTTGAGGAAAAGAAAATGTGCTCAAGAAATAAACATCATTAAGAGCACCTGCATCCCCGGGAGGATTAAACACTGTTTGTCATAATATTGTTTTGGATGGAAGAAAAAGATGAATCCGCCATCGCTGCGGAGTCAGAGCACAGGCTGAAGACTGAAGCAGAGACGGGCCTCAGCGGCTGTCTGCTCTCGTTCTCCACATAGGCCCTTAGTTCACATTCAGATGGGCTGTGTGGCATCAGTGAATATAGCTGAGCCAGTCTCAGATCTGCTTTGCGCTTTCTGGAGGGAATTCATCAAAACTCTGTGAACTTTGACAATCTTCCGCCATTCTCTACCCACTGTCAACCCCAGAATGAGAGGAGAGGAGGGGAGAGAGGAGAGGAGAGGACAGGAGGGGACAGGAGGGGAGAGGAGAGGAGAGGAGGGGAGAGGAGAGGAGAGGAGAGGAGAGGAGGAGAGGAGGGGAGAGGAGAGGAGGGGAGAGGAGAGGAGAGGAGAGGAGAGGAGGGGAGAGGAGAGGAGAGGAGAGGAGAGGAGAGGAGAGAGGAGAGGAGAGAGGAGAGGAGAGGAGAGGAGAGGAGAGGAGAGGAGAGGAGGGGAGAGGAGAGGAGAGGAGAGGAGAGGAGGGGAGAGGAGAGGAGAGGAGAGGAG
This sequence comes from Scophthalmus maximus, assembly GCF_022379125.1. Taxonomy (NCBI): domain Eukaryota; kingdom Metazoa; phylum Chordata; class Actinopteri; order Pleuronectiformes; family Scophthalmidae; genus Scophthalmus; species Scophthalmus maximus. Next base: position 12,957,395 of record NC_061517.1, read on the forward strand.
AGGAGAGGAGAGGAGGAGAGGAGAGGAGAGGAGAGGAGAGGAGAAGAGAGGAGAGGAGAGGAGAGGAGAGGAGAGGAGAGGAGGGGAGAGGAGAGGAGAGGAGAGGAGAGGAGGGGAGAGGAGAGGAGGGGAGAGGAGAGGAGAGGAGAGGAGAGGAGGAGAGGAGAGGAGAGGAGAGGAGAGGAGAGGAGAGGAGAGGAGAAGAGAGGAGAGGAGAGGAGAGGAGAGGAGAGGAGAGGAGGGGAGGGGAGGGGAGAGGAGAGGAGGGGAGGGGAGAGGAGAGGAGAGGAGAGGAGGGGAGAGGAGAGGAGAGGAGAGGAGAGGAGAGGAGAGGAGGGGAGAGGAGAGGAGAGGAGAGGAGAGGAGAGGAGGAGAGAGGAGAGGAGGGGAGAGGAGAGGAGAGGAGAGGAGAGGAGAGAGGAGAGGAGAGAGGAGGAGAGGAGAGGAGAGGAGGGGAGAGGAGAGGAGAGGAGAGGAGAGGAGAGGAGAGGAGAGCTATATTTAGACTGACTGAGCAGCAAAAAAGTAACAAGAAATTCAGGCTTCTGCTGTTTAATCTCTGACTGGTCCTATTGTTCTAACAAACTCTCCTTTCTTTTGTCATTTTCCCCCCTTATTTCCAACGTTTCCCCTTCTGTCTTCCTCATTCTGTGTCTCTTATCTCAATTCAACATAAAGAGTTTGCAGAGTTAACATTTGCAGAGCGCACAAATGAAATTCTCCTGCTCCATCAATCAAATTTGCTCTATAGGAAACGTTTTCCTCACCACCTCTTTCTGTTTCTAGATCTTTTTGTTCCGTTACCCTCCCCATCTCGACATGCCTCACTGTTTGAAAGGCTGCGTTGCTCAATGGCTGTTTCATGCGCAGCGCTAATGATGAAAATAGTTGCCCCATCTTCGGTTCCAGAGGCATCTGAGGGAGCGAGCTCCAATCGTTTGTGTGCATGTGTATGTTTGTGTGTGTGCTTGCTTGCTTGCTTCACTTTCATATTAAAAAGCCACACAGAAAATATAGCCTCGAGACGTTTTTTGCTAAAAGCCCCGGTGGAGTGCACTTAATTCTTAAGCAGCCAAAGTTGAATGAGGGTACGAGAGCACATGTTGCCAGCATAATAGTCACCAAAGTAGGGTCCTCGGTGCCTGGGGCGTCCTGGAGAGCAGGCTCACAGCCTCTGCTTTCCACAGACAACGAGGCCATCTCCAGCGGTAGAAACCTCTCTCCTGGCTTGTTAAGACATCTGATGGACTCTAGATTGCTGCCTGCTGACTCACCACTGCATCTCTGTTGTGTAGGCTCATGCATCACCTTCCTGTCAGAAGGATGGTGCAGGGCAGACAGGCAGGTGGGCACAGCCCTGCCCTCCTCTAGTCCTCTCCATCGCTCCATTCATGTCTTCCACTCTGTTTGTCTCCTTATCCTCAGCGAACTGTTCACCCTGCGTTTTGGCTCTTGCCATCATGATGTCACCTGTTCAGCAAAGAGAACAAATTGGCAGAGGAATTGCAATCACAAATGAAGGTGTCTCTCAGCCTCCCCTTGCTTGGTTTTTATCATTGACACTCAGCATGGCTTACATAACTGCCCAGTCTTTGTTCAGTCTTATTTATAGAAGTTCTATCTACACCCAGTGAAAAATGATACTCTGCAGCTTCAGAGTAAACACCCAGCCCAAACCCCGTCAGTGGAACTGGTTGATTTTACTTGAGTCTCTCGTGATTTCTCAGAGAGTTGACGTAAGGGGAAAACTTGCCAGGGTTGTGATGCTGGAGAGTGATATTATACGAGATCTGTGGCATGGGAGAGGAGGGGAGACGATGAAAGCTCATTTTCTTACATGAGGGCTGGCATGAGGCTGAAGAAAGCCACTGGACTGTACCAGTATGCGGGTGTCTACACACCGATGCTGCAGTCAGGGCATCAATTTTGTATAGGAAATGGCTGTTGAAGCAACGCAGCAGCGTCAGCTGTGAGGCACTTAGGCTGAGCGCGGCTCCCCCCCCTGTAACCACGAGCTGAGGGGAGGAGGGTTCCGCCTTTTCTGTGCAATTGGGGGGGTGGGGGTGGTGGGGGGAGGGAGAGCGCTGGCAGTAGAATCATGTCTGCCTCCGACTCAAGCGCCACAGGACTCATCTGTAACAAGGTACGCCGTTGATGCTCCCCTTTTCTGTTTAACCACTCTGCATGCAAACTCAACCCGTTCATATCATGGTGTCACATGTCTGTCTGCTCTGAGAGATCTTCCTTGTGCTTTGTCTCCCCCTCCTCCCCTCTCACGCTTGTCTCAGCAGAAGTCTTGTCTTGTTCACTCACTTCTCCTCCCTTCAGCCCTGCCTTCTCCTCATCTGGACATACTGTCTATACACATACATCTTGACAGTCTTAACTTTGCACTTTTCACATCTGCTTTGAACTTGAGGCCCATCTGTTGAACATCATCATTTTGATGCTGTTATGTTGTTGGTCACATCTCCTGTCTTTTTTTGTGAAGTCATCCCCGCCTTTGAATTAGGGTTGATACCACACAGTACTTGTGCTTCTATTGGCTTAGTCAGATTCATTATGCTACTTTGGGTGCAACGGCCACAGAGTCCACTGTGCCATTTCCAAAATGCTTAGACAGTAGACTCTGGTTTAAAAAAAGAACAAATGAAAACATGTAAACAGAAAATAATATGTATATCTACATAACCAATGTTTCGTCAAATTGTCATTGTCATGGTGAAAAAAGAAGGATAAGTATAAACAGACCACCAGTTACTGAATCATGCCTTGAAAAAAGTGTAATTTACTGTTGGTTCTTCGATAAAGACAAGTTGTCTGTGATGTGCATGTTTCCCTCTGCTGGTGAAAATGCACAACTGCTGCAGAGTCATAATCTCATGTTTCAGTCTCTAATAAGACTTCCAGTATGTGAGGGATTTCTCGTTATCCTCCTTTTCTCTTGTTCCCTCACTTTTAAAGAGACAACTACATTGTGAGTGGGCGTTAGTCGTTTCAAAAGTCAGGACAGTCAGAAAACTCAAGTATCGTGAGTTTGCCAGATGCACTAAACGCTGTTCCGACACTGAGACATATAGTAGATGTCTGTGATTATATCAGCTTCCACTATTGATAGATGGAACAACAAAAACATCTCCACACATAGGCCCTGGATGGTCTGAACCTGGATTCAAACCAGGAACCTACTTGCTGTGAGGAGACAGTGCCACAACACCACATCAGCCTGCCACCCTTCATATTGCTTGTGAGGATTAAAAGGTTAATGTTTGAAAAAGCGATCTCAAAAGAAAGCTTGCAATATACATGCCCATGATATTTTTGATGTTGTTGATGAGGAAGGACTGTTACATGACTTTTGGTATCTGTTCTGTTGACTCGTCAGTTCCCAAACAGCTTATATCAAATCGACCAGGGGGCTCAGGATCATCCGATGTATCAGAGTGAGACACCATTAGCCAAATCTGCATTGCATTGCCTGTAATGTGTGAATATCCGTCACATACACAGTAAAGAATTAGAGGAGGAAAAGATGGAGGCAGGCAGTGCAACACAGAGGCCACACCAGTTTCTGTGCTAAAGTTTAAAATTTAACAACACAACTGAAAGAAATTTTCTCAAAATATACAGATTTCAGAGTTTATCAAGTCGCAGTCTAAAAACACTGAAACGCTGTCTCTGTGTATTAAAGGCTGCGCCAGTCTATTAATCCTATGTCTATTAATATCAGAAATATAGTCAGTAATAATCGGCCAACACACAGTCACTAGTGAGTGAATATACTGGTCAGGCAAGTGATTATGTGAACTATGACCATCTTGTTAACAGTGGAAGCCACCCTGGGACAATTGTTGTTTTGCCCTTCATATCTCGTTCTCTGCATTTCATAAAGTTGTGCACGACTCAAAAGCCAAAAAGCAGACAGCAAAGAAAATCGGACTATTTCACATCACTGAAGCTCATTGGGAATCCATGCATTTTTTAAAGCAGAGCAGGGTGATGATTTAGTGAAGGACTTTGGATCTCTGGCAATGACAGAGAAAATGACTAGTGTGCGTCATGTTTGACGGGATGTATTCACTTGCATTCTCTCTTTTCAATCTACATTGTCCTTTTTCATCAGGTAGAATTTTTTTAAAATGTTATCAGAATATGTGAAGACAGTGTTTATATATTTTGTGCTAAAGAGACTAAGTCTGTACATCAGAATATCAATCGTTTCCATCCGTGAGCAGGCCTCTATGTGCTTTAATTAGGTTGTTCCTCTTCTACTGGTAGACTCTTTAGATTCTGCTCCAGCTCTGGCAGGATTTCATGTTCAAATATGATATTAACACACTCAGCACTGGATTCAGCTAAAACACCTTTTTTTGGAGGGCAGGGGAAACAGCAAAGGAGAGGTGGAGCTGGTCGGGAGGAGGGAAGAGAAGAGGGAGGAGGTGACAGGTGGAAGGGGGTAAAAAAATAAAAGCAAAGGAAGTATGACGTTGTTATGGAGCTATATTTGGCTGTCTTATGTGGGTGATCCTGCATGGTACGTGAGGAGCCCTGCACCCAGTTGGGACGAGCAGCCACTGGGGAAGAGCAGGCTGCTGAAGGAGTGACAGGATAGATGGAGGATCTGGTGATGTGATATTTTCCTCAGACTGGAAGTTGACATGCTTATGACCATGAAGCACTTTGCAATTGTGATTTAAATTTGCATATTTTGATTCACTGGTAGATGAAGAAGTACAGAACAAACCTCAAACTCAAAATGTATGATTAAAATCGGTTTGTCTAATGACAAAACATATACCACATTCTTTGTTAATACAGACCAGATTTTGTTGCATTATCTTGTACAGTCAATGTTTCTAGTAACAGAGTTATGTCTCAGTTTGTTTTGCTTGAGGACTCTGGGCCGACATCTGTGGCTGGTTGATTGGTTAAAAGACAACAGTACTGCACTGATGTTTGGTGTTGTTGCTGTACTCACGCACATGTTCCCAGGAGATGAGGGCTGCTTTGGAAAGCTGCAGTAACTTGCAGACCGGATCACATGGCTTCAGGAGAGGACAGGCGGGTTTAGAGGCAGGTTGAACAAGGACAAAGAAATGGGGAACACAGAGGGAGATGTAGGTGATCTGTTTGAAGCTGCAGCCGCACATACTGCCAAAACTCAACCGTTACCACATCATGAGTCATTCTGAAGAACTGCTAAAAGCTGTTAGGTATTGTACTGTGGTGGATTTAACCCCTCTTCTCTCCTCTCTTCCTTTTGCTTTCAGGGTTCAGCCGATTCCTGCACTAGTCGACCCTCTGATTCCGACCTGTCCCTGGAGGAGGACCAGGAGGCGTCTCGGCGTGAAGCCGAGCGCCAGGCTCAGTTGCAGTTGGAAAGAGCCAAGGTGAGAGCAAAGGTCAAAGGTCAAAGCTTGCTCTTAAATTCACCTTCAGCGCATGGGGGCTGTGTAATTTACTCACTCTCCCAATCACTTTCTTTGCCTTTCAACAGTCTAAGCCTGTGGCGTTTGCAGTGAAAACCAATGTGAGTTACTGTGGAGCCCTTGATGAAGATTGTCCAGTCCAAGGTGCCGCTATTAACTTCGAAACCAAAGACTTTCTGCACATAAAAGAGGTCAGAGGTCTTCAGAAAAAGAAAAAAAGTTGTTACATTACTGTCACTGCCACTTTCATGTATAGACTATGATCTATGCCATGTTTGCAGCATAACTTCACAGTTGCATGAAATACATTTTTCTGTCATGCAGAAATACAACAATGATTGGTGGATTGGTCGGCTGGTGAAGGAAGGGGCAGACATCACTTTCATCCCAAGCCCAGTCAAACTGGAAGCCATGAGGATAAAACAAGAGCAGAAAGCAGCAGCAAGGTCAGAGGTCACACAGCTCTGAGAGATTTACTCGTCTCTGTGTCTTTCTGTCTGGCTTTCTGTCTCTCACTGTTGCCCTAATTCTACGGGCTGTCTCTCTACCGCACTCTTTGAAAACTTTTATTTTTTCGGCTACATCACGAGTTCTTGCTCTTGTGTTGCTCTGTTTTCCAAGTCCTTGTCCCTAAATTGCCTCCTGAGGGTATTTTCGCATAATGGAGCTTTGCATTATGTTGCTCCACAGGAAAGGAGGGAATGCTTCATCCGGAGGCTGGAGGTCCACCCCGCCATCTGCAGGTAAGTGAGACTGGAGGAGTCCTGCTGCTGTCCCTGTCTGTTCTGCCTCCAACGGAGCTACATGCTCTCACAGGGTTAGATTTACATATAGGGACTGTTCATGGGCTAAAATGTTCCCTTTAGAAAGTGTGTTGGGAAAGATCCCTTAAGCACACATTGGAGGAACAACTGAATTGAGAGAGAGACAATGGTAAAAACTTTACTAAACTTTACTTTGTTGCAGGGCCACAATGTAAATGTACCTTTTCTTCAGCACACTATGAAATACAAAATACATGTTTTCTTTGCTAATTCATTTTTGTGGAGCCTCAAAACTCAAATGTTTTTTTACTGAAACAATAATGTATTGTCAGAGCCATCTTATTAGCTTTTCTCCATCTTGCCTAATGTTCATTCTGTTTATCCTGAAAGCCAAACAGAAGCAGAAGCAGGTACGTTTGTCACCGCGCCTCTTCCTCTGTGCATCACTTATCATTTTTTACAATAAGAATGTCAAGGATACATGACTTGTGATATGCAGAGCAACTAGTTGCTATTCTTTGAACTGTGTTAGTCATTGCATTCAATTCAAACATGTCCAATACTTTGCACCCACACACCCTGTCTGTGCTTGTGGCCTGTGCAGACTGAACATCTTCCTCCTTATGATGTGGTTCCTTCTATGCGGCCAGTGGTGCTGGTGGGCCCTTCACTGAAAGGATATGAGGTGAGACAACCATAAATACTGCTCTTCACTTAGTGTTGGTTGGTTTGGAATAATTAGCTGGATGTGTTGAGATGCTTACCCTGTGCTAAAATGATTAAACCACTAAACCCATCAAAAGAAAAATAATCTTTGCATTGTTGAAAAATTATTCAACATCATTCATTCATATTAATATCATACAAAGCATATGATCATATGATAAATGTGCCAAAGCTTGACAATCTTCAAATCCTCAACTTTGTGGCTTTTAAAACCTCTTGAGCCAGAGAGGACTGTATTTAGTGTCCAGACTGTGAGTCACGTGAAGCAAATCCTTTATAGTTATGCTAAACGTCCAGGAATATGTCCATAAAGTATATGCACAGCATGGGGAGAAGCTTCTTAAACGCCCAAACAAACCATTTTCAACACAATTAAAACACCAAAAACCATAATTAGCATATTGTATAAACACAATAATGTCCACAATGTCCATATATGATGATTATGATATGTAATGCCAACCACATGCATATCATAAGAAAGCTCTGAGTTCACTGATTCCTTATCACTTTATGACCAAGCCCCAAAAAGTTTGTTTTTTGGCTCCTATAGCGTTAACTATCAGCAGGTAGTGGCTACTGTCCAAAGCAGAAAGAACAACCGTAAATTTTTTTGAACGAATTAATCTTGAGTTAAACGTGTGGTTCTATAAATACTTAGGCTGGTTGTGTTACTTACATGTCTGGTAGACAGAAGACAAACTGCATGTTGTTTTTGAAGCCTCTCAAGTCCCGGAGCTCTCTTCACAGGGTGAATGTCCGTCAAAGGTTCACTCTTGATTTCCTATCACTCGCTTTCTTCAACTGCTTTTGTACCTCCATCCACAAGATTCTTTGTCTCCTGTGACGCTGAGAACAGGGAGGAGAATAGTGTTGTTCCCGTTGTTTTTCTTACGCAAGGGGTGGCGCAGTTCCTTTGTGCCGTAAATCGATTCCTTTTTTTTTACGCAAATGGTGTCGTGTTTTCTATCGCCATTACACTGTACAATGGCTTTTAACATCATAATGTGGGGCTGAAGCCAAAAAAGTTGTGTATTTCCCCTTTAAGTCAAAAAGGAAAACATCTAGTCACTGGTGCTCTTATCTTCTGAGATATAAGAATGTACTTGACCACTTCACACTACTTAAAATGGATTTCTTCATGGTCATGCAGGCAGTACAGCTCTATTGATAAGGCTGTTCTGTCATTCATGTCATTCAATCTGACATTCATGGTGCCCAGAGGATGAATCATCACTGATTGGTCTTTTCCTTTTGTGCCACCATAAGTTTGATATGTGTCTCACCAGCTACAGGAGGGGTTGTCATGGAATCAGGCGCAGACAATCATGAAGCACTGATGACTAGAGTTGCCACCGCCCGACCATTTACATGTGAAATAGTCACATATTTAAATCAATACGGGACGCGATTTGTTCCGTATTTTCATCCAACACACGCTGAAGACCTGCCCTACTCGGCCTCTGATTGGCTAACACTCGTCGCCTTCGTTGGTTGGATTGGTGAGGTTTAGCCACAGAGCCAATCAGAGGCAGAGTAGGGCGGGTCTTCTTCGCAGAATGCCGGGCGGGAAAATGTCGGCTCCAAACACTGCTCCACCTCCACCCGCGAAGCGAAGGCGTTTACAGAAATACAAACGTGAATGGGAAGAATTAAACACGTGGCTGGACCGACAGTGTAGGCGATCATGAGTACAAAGCCAACTGCAAGGTCTGCCGTTGAGTGTTTTCCTTGGCGTTACACGACACGCGCCCGGAGAACAACACACACGTAACATCCGGACCCAGAAGCGCCAAACTGCGGTGTCACAGCTGTCTATGCCCAGAGCATCTCCCGAGACTGCTACGGTAACAACAGCTTGTGAAGCTCTTCGCGATGGAAGTCCCATTCATGGGACACCACGAATCTTCACGACGTTGTCAGTCAGCTTGAGAGGAGAGGCAGTGCAGGGGCGGGGCGTGGCTCCAGGGTGCACGTGCCCCATGTGAAGAAGATATGCCATATGCTCAAGTCAATTCTCAGTGAATGTACAGTATGTCCCACATTGTGAGAGTTGCATGCTGGAGCAGGATCTGTTTCCATCTGAGAAGAAAAACATTTTTGTGAGTGGAGTGGGACTTTATCCCTGATCTACTGCTCCACAGAGAAAAGAAAGAAAACTTTCGGATGACCCAATGACTGTTCGTGAAGAGGGATGAGTGAAGGAGGAATGTTTTGCAGTTTTAAATTGTCTAACATTGTTCCATCAATGTACAGTTGCTCTTGAAATAAGCAATTTCTAAAGTTATTTCATATGAGTTATTTCTAATTTTATTACTGATAAAAAACTTTAAGTATCTAAATGCTTTCTTGGATGTTTTAAGGGACTGGACCTGTGGTGGTCGTGGGCCCAGGCAGCACGGAGCGTCCTTTGTTTTTATGCATACAGTAGAAGGTGGCAACCCTGCTGATGACATTCCCAACAGCTTCAGTCCCATCTTGTGTCTAGTGCCTATTATCAAATGGTATTGTGCTAAAATGCCAATGCTAAGATGGTAAACATCATAATGGCTTAAAATCTGCATCTGTTCATTGTCAAGTTAGTATGCTGGTGGTTGCATTCAGCTAGCATGTTGCCGTTATTTGTCAGTAAGACAATTAATTAATTTTGAAGTATCACATCTTTTGTTAAGGTAATTTCAGATGTGGGTATTTGTCGTCACTTTCTACATTACGATTTAATTCATTGGAAACATAGCCTAAGATATGACTTAGTTGAGAGCTTGACTTGAGTCCAATTTGTTTTTTTATGTCTTGGATTGCCTCCGTTTGTCCAAATCACTCTCGCCTCCATTAACCCATCAATACTGATACTAAACACCACAGTCACATCCTGATGAAATTACAGCACACACACAACAGGAATCTATAGATCCATATCCTTAAGTGATATAGAACGGTGTGTAGTCTGCCCCATTATATGAACAACTGTATGTGATATATTCTACGTATACAGGACAAGGTGTATTAAAGCACATCGCACTTAAAGTCAATTAATCTCAGAACATGTCAATTTCGAATGAAACTGCAGATGACCGTGTTGAAATGTGAGGCGTGTAATTGAACAGAATGTCTTCAACATTTTCTCTCTGGCTCACTCTCTCCTCTGTGACTGTGCAGGCTGTGTGCCAGGCCGTTTGTTTTGTTTTGTGTGTGTGTGTGTGTGTGTGTGTGTGTGTGTGTGTGTGTGTGTGTGTGTGTGTGTGTGTGTGTGAGAGAGAGTGTGTGAGTGAGTGAGAGTGTGTGTGTGAGAGAGAGTGTGTGAGTGAGTGAGAGTGTGTGCGTGTGTGTGTGTGTGTGTGTGTGAAATATTCATGTATCGCTCTGGTGATGTGCTGTGGGGATGTTCCTGTGGTGAACCAGCCTGCCTCCTTCTCTCTCTTTCCCTCTCATTCGTTTCCCCTCTTCTTTGTCTCCCTTCGTGTTCATATTATTCTCAGTTGCTCACTATTGTTCTGGTGTACAGCCTCTCGTTTTTCCTCACTCTCTCCCCCCTCGTCGTTTCACTCTGTTACAATGTGGTGGTGGAGCAACACCACTGTGCGCTTCATCCCCCTGTTCCAAAGGCCATCCATTTTTCAGGACTGTTTTAAAATAGACTGGTTCACTTCACCCTCCCCATGTACATGCAAACATACAGATGCAGACACGTGTGCGATCTCTATCCATCTCATCCATAATGCTTCTCATTGTTATCTGACCTGAGGGTGTGTTCTTGTGACATTGTGTTTCATCATCATTCTCATGTGACTTGAGAAGAGATAATAGAAATTTAACAACGATGAGTTCCGTCCAACACATCGAAAAAAGTAAAGGTAGCATTTTGTTCTCTTTCATTTTCTAATCAGAATCAGAATTGGCTTATTGGCCAAGGATACAAGGAATTACACTCCTGTTTTACATCGCTCTCAGTATTTAGACTTACTGATACAAAGACAACAACAAAAGAAAACTGAACAAACAAGTTGCATAATGGATGAAATAAATCAAAAATACCTGATAAATATGCAGACGGGAGATGGGTGGACATGTACATCGTGTGCTATACATTACTATATACATATATGTATATTTTTACAGTCTGTAGGGGTTAAATTGACAATTTTAACAGCACGCAATATATATATTGACATTGACTTAACACCTGACAAGTTAAAGCCGGTCATTTTATGCAGTAAAAATACAGTCTCTAATGGAAGTTAAGCGGTTGTATCTCATAAGCAGTGCTTAAACATTTAGAGGATGTAAGTGTTTACGAATGTTTTTGTCAACAGCTATAACTGTTAGGCATAATGAATTAAAATATAGTTAATATATATATATATATGAATATATTATTTTGAATGTACATTAAAATGTCCTGGCTGCTTACAACTACAGCGGCGTGTTAAAAACAGTTAATCAAATGTGCATATCGTGCTTATAAATGATGAATTGGGGAACTTCAACTACAGTGTGTGTGCATAGGTGTATAGTCTCTCCTTTAAGATCTCCTCACTCCTCCTCCCTCCTGTCTTCCGCCCAGGTAACGGACATGATGCAGAAAGCCTTGTTTGACTTCCTGAAGCACCGATTCGATGGCAGGTGGGTGAAGCCGTCTGTGTTGCTCTCCACAGCTGCAGCTCCGTGTACAGTAACTCTGTGACTGAGCGACGGAGCTGCTCGTGGTATTCTGCCTATCACATTTTCACGGTCGATAGGACCCATGATGATGTTGATGACTTATTTTTAGCTGCAAGAGAGTGCAAGTTCATCTCCTTTGAAATGGAACAGTTGTGGATGTGATGTGATAAGGCGCTTCGTCTTTAGGATCTCTATTACACGGGTGACTGCTGATTTGTCACTGGCGAAGCGATCAGTGCTGAACAAGAAGGCCATAATGGAGAGATCCAACACCCGCTCCAGTCTCGGTGAGCGACGAGTCTTTGATCCTTTCTCCAAAATAAAAATAAGACCTGCTAAGAATAGACTTCCTCTTTTCTTTTAAGTCAAGCGTGTCCTGAACCTGGTGATGTTGCTCTGTTAAACCTGCCTCCCTCTCTCGTTCTTTGGCTTGTTCCCAGCTGAGGTCCAGAGCGAGATAGAAAGGATCTTTGAGCTGGCCAAGTCTCTTCAGCTGGTTGTCCTGGACGCAGACACCATCAACCACCCATCACAGCTCCTCAAAACTTCTCTGGCTCCCATCATTGTCTACGTCAAAGTGTCATCCCCTAAAGTAGGGCACAACACACAACAATCAAATTCGCAAAGAAATTCATTGAACACTTGTTTTTATTGTAATTAGAGGTAAAACTGTTGAATATAAATCGACAACTGTTTTGATAACTGTTTAATCATTTTTGGTTTGTTATTTTGGTTTATTTTGGTTTACTGCACTTGCTTTATATAAACTGATAAAAGTAGAAATCAATGAAGAAAATCATATTACAAGTATGCATTTGATAACTTTCAGTTATTGACTATTTTCGAGTCTGAAATCCTTTTAATTGCATGACTCTCTTTGTCTCTGGCTGATCTGGCAGGTTCTTCACAGGCTGATCAAATCTCGAGGGAAGTCGCAAAGCAAACACCTCAATGTTCAGATGATGGCAGGGGACAAGCTGGCGCAGTGCCCACCTGTATGTCACTCCACCCGAGAGTCATTATTATCAAACTCAGAAAATGACATGGAATTCAAACCTGGATCTTTTATGGACACTGGCTGGCATAACCGTCCTTTCTTACCTCTTCTGTTTCCTCGACTAATCAGGAGATGTTTGATGTCATCCTGGATGAGAATCAGCTGGAAGACGCATGTGAACACCTTGCAGAGTACCTGGAAATATACTGGCGGGCTACACATCTCCCCTGTTCTGCCCCTGTTAACCCCTTACTGGACCAAAGTGTGGTCACCCCACCCTCAGCTAACTCCAGCCAACAGGTAAGACAAATATTAAATGAATGCCTTAATTAAAAAATAAAACTTTAATTAATTACATCTTTTCTGCCTCCTGTGTCCATACATTTAGTTTTCTGAGACTCAAGAGTTGATAGAATGATCACCACCACTGACAGAGGTGAGAAGTAATACATTTCTCTTTTTTACTTAGTCTTTGATTTTTCTTCCCCCTACTGGTCTCTGATACTGGTACTGCTTCTTCTCTTGAAATGTGCTTCCTTTTCCTTTGCAAGAGCAGCTTGTGCTGTCGGCTGGGGGTCAAGACTAGGAAGTCAAAGCACAGGGACCAGGGCGCCACCAGGGGGCAGCAGCAGCCCGCATCTCTCCTACGCCAGCCACCACCACCTTCTCTGACCACACCTTGGACAAAGAAGAGAACAAGAGCAGAGTCCCCTTCAGGGAGACAGGGCAGTAGGTTGGCTATCTGGAGGAAGAGGAGACACAAAGACAGGGAGAGGAGCGGGAGGAGGAGGAGGAAGATTTTGACCAGCGCCATAACAGACAGAGGAGCCTCCACCTCACTGCTGCCCCCTCGGCAAGAGCCCCCTGCTCCCACTGCCACGCGACAACTCAGGGCCGCTTTCTACAGCTGCATGCATACTGGTAACAAAAGCCAGTAGAGCAGTGCAGTCACTGCACACCACCTTCTTCCAGCCATCCTCCTCCTCCTCCTCTTCCTCCACCACCCTGACATTGACCTTGTTCCCAATTCCCTGCTTTCACATCGGAAGTCACTGGGACGAGCTAGCCCATGTGTTTCTAGGCGCCCAGAAAGTGGCCACCCCAGACACAGATAGGCTGGTTCAGCTCACACTGTAGACAAACTGCACACCTGTGAAGTCGGAGTATGTAAGCATTCGTTACTGTAGCACAGCGAAGTTGTCAGTATCACACAAAACACAAACATATAGTTGCACAGTTTACCAATTTAGGGTTGCCATGGTTTTCAATGAACCCGGTCTCCCACTCTGACCAAAGAGAGCAGAGAGTAACAGAAAACCAATTCTGTATGTCTTCCATCTCCACAGTTCTCTGTGAGCTGTCATTCCAATTTAACCAAATGTTTCCTCAAAGGCACTGCTGTTTCTATCAGAGTCCCCCCAGGGAAATCCTCTTCCTTTATCATTCACTTCTTCTTTATTCTCTTTATTAATTTTTTTTTTACAGTAACAATCTATACTAGTATCTTTATGTATTTGGGCTCTCAATACAGCTGATGACATGTCTGTACACGACAGTAATGAAAACCCATTCACACAGTGCATCTTTTCGTCACAGCTGTGAATGTATGAATGCTGACATGTTGGCTTACGAAGGATTATCTATGATAACTGGTTTGATTGCAAATGGCCGGTGGCATATCATACAATATATGAACTAAAATGAAAATGCAATTCAATATGTAGCAAAAAATAAAACCAAACAAATCCACAAAGTCACATTTTGTTTCGAAATGGATTCTGACCAATCACATTTAACGGCCCATACTGTACAATACATGTAAGTCCCTTACTGACGTATAATATGGACTTTTTTTTATCCCAGAGAAACTACTCACATTTCCTCTTTCTAGCACATTTTGGGGCACCCAGAAAAAATTGCAAAACCAGATATCAGGAGATTCCATTACTCCTGAAGAGGACAGATGCTTTGCAGGTCAAATTTCTGGATTCAGCAACAGCTGGTATTTATGTTGCTTACTGGCACCAAACTTCTTCTGGTTATGGTTTTAAAATAAAGCGTAAACCTTTGACTAGAGCAACTACTCTGTCCTCTTATTGGAGTACACATAACGTAATAACTTATAACTTTGTGTCATGTTGATCTTCAGTTCTCCAATTGAACCTGAAAACACCTCTTTGAGTATATTCACTGACGGAGTTTCCAAAAGATTGTTGTCATTTGTTGTTGCAGTTATTCATACAATATTAGTGATATATTTTAAATTTGGTGGTGTAGTGGTAAATCAAGAAGTGGGTGGACTATAAACTCCTGTTGTCTCTGTTGATGGTAGGTTGAGAGCAAGGTAGCTTTAGATCCTCCCTCCACTACACCACTTTACTGCAACACTTCAAAAGCTTCATCTCCGCGACATTCAGGTTTCTGAGCACATCGACAGCATGCAAAGGGTTACTTCCCGCTAAGCCTAATGAATAATTTGTCTATTGGCTTGGACTGCTAAAATCAGCTGCAGGTTTATAAGTACATGGAAAGCGCCCTCTGGTGGTACATTTATGTTATTACAGGTCCTGTATACACTGTTAATTCTCTGCCCACTGACAACAAACTGCAGAGTAAATATGCATCAACGTAAAATAAGAACGTGCAATTTCCAATCACAATACTGGTTGAGTGTCTTGGCTGCTGTTGCTAAATGCTTCATCCAACAGTTGCAAAGGCATCAATAATCTCTTTAATGTTTCTTTAAGCATCTATTTGCTTCCATTTCATGTCTAACAGTAACAAGCACAGACACCAATGCATCTGGTTTCATCTTGTAAAGTTATAGAGCTGAGCTAATGGCATACCACATATGTAGATAATAGATGTATGTGCATGACATATTGTATTGCTGTTTCATCGGAAGGGCTTTTTAGGATCATCCTCACATGAGCCATTCACGTGTCAGAGTAAACCAACATGACCTACATAACCAATCACATGTATGCATTATCACAGCTTAACTGTACATAGTGTATATTCAATATGCAGATATCATTATTATTATTATCAAATTGCACAGAAACAACAAATGTAGAAGGGTTTTAGTCACAGTACACAAATCTATATTCAGCGCCTCAGAAAGCATGTGTTTATATGTATTCTCCTCTGTTTTTAGAATGATGCACTGCAGTTATCTAGGGCCACCGCAAAGATTGCTTCTGCTGACACCCACATTCATTTCTGAAGGACCAGGTTTGAGCTACATAACTTCTACTCAATGAAACACAGAGAGCACAGTACCTTCTTATGATTAAAAAACTGAATAAAAAAACAAAACAAACAAAAAAATATATATCGGCTCCTCCTGTTTGCTTAATTTTAACTGCAGGAAATCTCTGCAAAAGGTGAATTATTCTTTGGACCTCCAAAGCACAATTTTTTTACAATTATAATTTCCTATTGTGTTTCAATTGCCTAAATTCTGTATGCAATACAAAGTCTAGCATTGTCAAGACACTAGCTGAGACTATCAAGATATCTCCTCAGTTGTGATGGGGTATAATTGCACTACTATCATTTATATGTCTGCTTTATGATGCAATAAATGCACTAAGTGTTATATGCTGTACCCACCTCCAATACTGAACAAGCTGTCTGGTCTAATGATGATGTCACTGTTTCCCACAGTTTCTGAAAAGTTGATAAGATACACGATATCCAACAGTGTCTGACGATGATGTGTACAGGGTGCATCTTTTGTCTATGGTACATTGGAAAGAAGAGGTGAATTAAAAAAACTACATTTAAGTAACATTTCTGCATCTGGTGTTTTTATTTCTCCACAATAGTTCTTAATTCAGCCAACAGGGGGCAGAAGTAGGGGGCAGAAGTAGGGAATCTGTGCCTTCAGGTTGTACTGATGCTGCAGAATTATCCATTATGTAAACCAGAAACATTATACAATGATTGTGTATGTTAAATGTTAAACTAATCTAAACTCACTTGAATATTTACCCCTAATATTTATGTATTTTAATTGCAGATAATCTTTCCATCCATTTGGATTACACACATTTAATATAAACAAACCAATAAAGTTAATGGTTTGCCTATTTGATAGTTTTCATGAATGAAATGGTCAAGATTGAATAATTCTAATAAACCCAATATGTTTTGAAAACACACAGAATTATATATTTCTTTTCAACAAATCACATTTGTTTCACATTTGTAAGCCCATTTGTTTGAAATCATGTGAACTCTATGAGCTTGTTTATGTTAAATCTGTTTAATCCAAATGGATTGAAAACTAACTGCAATTGAAATACATAAATCTTAAATTGGTCCAAAATGTCTTTGTGAGTGAAGTTTCAATTGAGATAAATCATAATGTTAGAGCACACAATGATTGTATGAGTGTATATTTTTTTCGACAATAATGTAATTCCATTTTTATTTCAACATGACAGTGCCCGTCTGCACGAGCTGCAGGAACTGCTGCTTGACCTTCTCCAGGCTCCCGGGCCGAATGTGGATGATAGCTACAGGTTCCAAAATGTTGAAGCGTATGAATGCAGATGGGTTTGGATTTAGATGTTTAGCAATAACATGGGTGTCAAATTTGCACTCTCCTCATACTTTTGCCAGCAAAGTTGAACTGGGACATTGTGTTGGCTCTGACTCTTCATTAAGTATAATCTGCCACTCATTCACGTTCAGCTTGTGCTCTTTTTTCCTACAGAAAACCCAGGACATCACCACCTTTACCTGGACCATGATTATCATCTGTCCTAAACTTCTTATGCCACGTTACATTAATCATCAGCTTAATGCCACATATCTCAGAAACACTTGCAAAAATTGCTGCTTCATGTGTAAGTCTAGAACATCACCTGAGAAAATCATGGTTACAACACCATCTGCTGATTACTGTTTTTTTTCTAACTGTTTGAGAATCTTGTGATACAGATAGTGACTCAGCTTTATTCTCTTTTCCTGAGGCCGTGTGCAGACTGTCCTCCCCGGCCTCCTCCTCCTAATCATCTTCTAGTATATACCATATTGGAAGGTGTCACTTCATGCCTGATGATTATTCATGGCCACCTGTCTCTCTCTGTCCCATCAGAGCAGCTCTGAGGTGGTTGTGCAGGCAGCCTAATGTATTCACTGCAGTTGGCTTCAAAGGGTTAGAAAGAGTTCATAGTCTGCTGCTATTCTTCAAAAGTGTTTTTGTCTTCCTCTTTTATTGAAGTTTTATTCAGTAACAATCAACAGTGTGGCATAAAAATCTGTGCTCCAATCAATTGAAGGCTACGAGTTCCACTTTAATACACTTGTACAAGTGATCAGCAAAGTGCTTATGATGCATTTGTGAATTTAAAAAAGGTTGCACAATCATAAATGTCAACATTTTTCAGTCCATTTTTCGCTGCAAACTTTAATTATTGTGTGATGCCTATGGGCTCAATATGATGTTTTAGAAAAATACTATAACAAAATTTTTACTGTAAGTGTTTTAGGTCTTCATTTGGCATAAGTCAAAGTCATTTAACTGTGCCCCGTACACTGGGGAGGGATTAATGCATTACTATTTTTTACTTAAAGGTCTTTCAAGTTAACCAGGAACTGCTCAGTAACGATTTTTGCACCACCGATTGTTAGTATTAGTATTTGTTTAAAAAAATCAAAACAATTACCATGAAATGCCATGAAGAAAGAGAGATCGTGCACTTGAAATTTACATGAAGAGCAGAATATTTGTGTATATTAAACACACACAGGCCCCACAGGGGGGGGGGGGGGGGGGGGTTGTGAACAAAAGGCAAATTGCTCTGACCCACTGGGGCAAAGACTGCCAGGGGCTCTGATTGGCAACAGTAAGTAAATTAGCCAGTGGGCTGCCAGACACAGGAGAAGGCAGGTAATTGACTTTTATCTTTTAATTCTTCTTTTCCCAAACAATGAAATGCTGTTACCATACAGAAATAACCTTCAGGGTGTGAAAGTCAGTGCCTGTGTCTCCAGCGGTTTGACACAGCACACGTGAGAAGAGAGACCCTTGACTTGACCCTGTGGGCAGCCAATAAGCCCGTCACCTATCAGGGGGCCTCACACCATCCATCCACATGTCAGCATGGTGGTATTACACTGAACCACACCAACAGTGGTCAGACCGGCCTTTGATCAGCAAACATTCACAGAGACACCCTTTTAAATTATACCTGCCTGTGATTTAGAAGAGCTGACGGAGTAATACGTGTGACCAGAAATGTCGCATTTAAGAAAACAGTCTATCACCTGTATGAGAAATGAAACATTTTGTGATGGACAAACACAGACTAATTAAGCCAATAAGCCAATTTTCCTAATTCTAGAGCAAATGATTATATCACCTTCTTCCACATACTTTATTAAATCTGAGAGAAGCCCTGACCAGTTGTGGGAAACGGGGGATACATGTCAAAAAGAAGAAGCGGGGTTATTTTTAATCAAATCGACTGGACTCCTGTAGCAGATTAAAGTAAACTAATTAGTCCACTGTGGATTTGTCTTCCAGTCCCAGTGTGCTCAGCCGGTGGTATGCCATTGATCCAGGGAGTCGAATCAATCCAATCAATCAATTTGCAGCAGGCCAAGTGTCAAGACCCACAGGTGACACAACAGAGGGACCGGCAGCTGACTAAACCCTAAGAAAGAGCTGAAGTTATTTGGACAAATCAATGTATGGAAGAAAAAAAATTGAAGATCTCTTAAATCCTCCCTAGTAACCTTCCACAAAGACCTCAGTTCACGCCGCCGATGCTGAAGCATCCTCGACTCGGACCTCGATCGCCGAGTGCAGCCGGGGGATGTTGGGGAGCGGGTGGAACGCGGCGCTCCTATTGGCTGCCGCTCGCCCGTATAAAGAGCCGCAGTGGCAAATTCAACGCAGACCAACTGCGGACATCCTGCGAGAGACCCTCCGACGCCCGAGCACACTGGGACGAATTCAGCGCCGATTCTGCCGCTTGTTTTCGACGAGGGGACGAAAACAGACGAACAAACCGTGGAGCACCATGAAGGAAAGGAGAAATACACAACCGCTCGTCGTGAGATGTAAACTGGTTCTTGTGGGAGACGTTCAATGCGGAAAAACCGCGATGTTGCAAGTGCTGGCGAAGGACTGTTATCCAGAGGTATGCTCGAGCGGGTTTATGTTTCAAAAATAATGACAACACTGTTGCTCTGCATTGTCGTTGAAGTTCCCATCAAATGATTGAAATAAAAAAAAAATGGGAGGAAAAAACCCATCGGTGCGTCTGTTGCGGTGAGAGTTTGCGTGCCTGCGCATTATCCTAAGATTTCATCTTTTTGGTATATTTCGCATCCATTGACCATCATACTTTAAATGAAATAAGCTTTTTGATTGCGTAGTCGATACGAATATGTTCCCCTCGCATTCTATAAATGCTTCATCGTCGTATGATGATGTTTTCTTTTTCCTGCAGCTGCAGTGATTCAAGTGATTGATTGATCGATCCGACATTGCATCCATTTTTTTTCTTTCTTTTTTTTTTAATTTTGGCTTGCTGTTATTGGATCGAGCCCCTCACTGCGTGTTTTCGTGTTGCACAAATGAGCCAGATAAATTCCGTGAGCCCACCTGTGGCTGCACTGACTGACACCTCCCCACTAATGGCACCGTGTTGCTAATTGCTCCCCAGACCTACGTGCCCACGGTATTTGAAAACTACACAGCCTGTCTGGAGCTGGAGGAGCAGCGAGTGGAGCTCAGTCTGTGGGACACCTCAGGTAACCGATCACCTCTCCTCTGTCTGCCTGTCTGTCTGCCTGTCTGTCTGTCTGTCTGTCTGTCTGCCTGTCTGTCTCTCTGTCTCTTTGTCTCTCTGTCTGCCTGCCTGTCTGTCTGTCTGCCTGTCTGTCTGTCTCTCTGTCTGTCTGTCCGTCTATCTCTCTCTGTCTGTCTGTCTGTCTGTCTGTCTCTCTCTCTGTCTGTCTGTCTGTCTCTCTGTCTGTCTGTCTGTCCGTCTGTCCGTCTATCTCTCTCTGTCTGTCTGTCTGTCTGTCTGTCTCTCTCTCTGTCTGTCTGTCTGTCTCTCTGTCTGTCTGTCCGTCTGTCTGTCTGTCTCTCTCTCTGTCTCTCTGTCTGTCTGTCTGTCTCTCTGTCTGTCTGTCTGTCTGTCTGTCTCTCTCTCTGTCTCTCTGTCTGTCTGTCTGTCTCTCTGTCTGTCCGTCTGTCTGTCTGTCTGTCTGTCTGTCTCTCTGTCTGTCTGTCTGTCTGTCTGTCTGTCTGTCTGTCTGTCTGTCTGTCTCTCTCTCTGTCTCTCTGTCTGTCTGTCTGTCCGTCTGTCTGTCTGTCCGTCTGTCTGTCCGTCTGTCTGTCTCTCTGTCTGTCTGTCCTATGACTGTGTCTGCACCATGTATATAAAATGTAATGACCGTCCGTCTCAGATGAAAGCAGGAGGGGGTTCCTGATCATCTCCGAATTAAGGAGACAACAAGTGGTGCAGGCGCTTATCCGCAGGCCTCATACTCCTTGTTGTCCTCCCATATTGAGGATGCACATTGTTTTGCACTTGTTGAGCCTCAATTACTTCTTCCAGATTTTTCTGACTTGTGATTGATTCCATGTATTCCTTCATCAATACATTCTTTTGTTTGTCATGTGGCCGGATGAGGGATCCACAAATCGTTCATTTCTATGCTTTCGCCAGTAACTAGGCAGAGAGCCTGCGATTATTCCGCTTCACTTGTTGTTATTGCTGACTTTGTGCATCATATGTTCATTTACACAAAGCGTGAAAAACAGGGTTAATGTGTCAGTGTGGACCTCCCCAGGGATCTGTTGTGTGGAGTGTTGACCTGAATACTGTGAGCACCTGTTTGATTCTCTTCATGCTCGCTGCACAATGGGGTTCTCTCTGCAGCCCACATCCCTCTGCCTGCACACTCGAGCTGGGTGTACCTGCGGTTCCATTAGGTCGCCAGGGCTGAGCAAACTGGCTCGTGTGCGTGTGCGTACCTCAAATCCTTTATGTAACAGACCCACTTGAATGAGACGAGGCAGTTTTTACTGTGTTCTCATATTTTTCCCCTCCCATTATCCAAAAGCGGCAATAGGAAATTGGTGAGAGTAATTCTCTGCCCAGACCAAATCCCGCTTTTTAATCCCAGACTGTGGACCTTTGGCCAGCAAGAGTGGGCCTGGTGCCTGGGGATGATGGGCCATACATAGAGACATCCCGTTGGGCAGGAAGGTTTTCTGGAGCAGACAGACAGGAGGCAGCTCAGAAACTCTGGTGACCTGCATTCGCCTCCATATGCTGCCCCATAGGTCACCGCTCAAACAGCATGATGCAGGGGATTAAGACTCTGAATAGGACCACTGGGCCGCTGCTTCTGACTGACCCAATGAGTTTCAGACACTTTCTCTTTCTTTCTTTCTTTCTTTCTTTCTTTCTTTCAGCATGTCACCATTGTTTTCCCTCTGCTGAACCATTTCTTTGTCACTCCCTTGTTATATCTTAAAATTGTACACTTGGTTTTTGGCCTGTTTCCAAAAACAGTGCTGAACAACATAAACTGTACAGACAGCTGCAAATTTAAAAGATACAAATTGTCCTCAAAAACCAACAGTGATGTTAATATTTAAAAACAGTCTTTTGGTTTGATTCAAAGACATTTTCTTATGGATGACTCTCACCTATCTCCTGCCAGTGCTGCTAGTGATGGACGACAGGAATGGGAGCAATTTGTTTGTCACTCTGCACAGTCTCCTCTTCTTACTGTAATTTGCTCTAATTGCGTGGAGTTGTGCTGCTGCAGCCACACCGCACTGAGAGGGTCTCCTCATTATCCCGACTCCCCTTCATTGATTAGACTGACCTCATCACCGGCCCCACATGGCAGGCAGCTCCTTCTCCCAGCTCCGCCATGGATTTACAGACCTAAATCAATCCAGCAGTTTTAATCAGCCCGGTCTGATCGGACATGCGGAGGGGAAGGGAGACAGAGGGGGGAAGGCGAAGACTATCTATTGGCTGTAACTCATGAATAACGAATAATGAATCTCTTTATGGTGTTAGTGAGTAATTTATTTCAGGTTGCATGCTCTAGCTGATAAATCCTCTGAGCTTTAGAGGAAACTGTATCTGTAATAATTTCTTAAATGACATATAGCTAAAGGAGAGTTATTTGGAATGAACCCAATATCCATTTGAGCTGATGAAACAATTTGTATAATTGTAACCGCGAGGCATTATTAATACACAATAATTTTGTTAATGGTCATACTGTATATCAGTCATTTCTAATGGCTCTCATTTAGTGACGTTTAAGGTTCAGTCTTTCTACAGGGATTTCTCAGGGATACAACTGAAGATTATTTCCACTCTAGATTCATCAGTCCATCACCTCTATGATTAACTGATTAATGGTTTGCCCCATAAAATGTCAGAAAACATTGAACTTTTTAAAAACATATTGTCCTTGGACTCAACTTCAAGCGTCCACAGTGTGATGAGCTTTGACAGTGTCAAGTTTCCAAGCTTTCAAGGCTTGTTAGCATTTCAGACGTGGTGATGCTCAGGAACAAAGAACCATCCTCGCTCTCCCTGCAGGGGGCTTCGGCAGTGATTCTGACTGGCTCTGGCATGTGAAACCAGGGAACAACTGTCTGATGCAACTTTAGTGTGGTTTTTGGCCAGTCTGTAAAGCCTGTAGTTATCAGCTGCAGCAGCAGCAGCGGCGGCGGCAGCACAGCTCCCAGCCGGCTGAGTGTGGGTGGAGGGGCAGGGCTCCTCTCATCCCCAAATCTGTGAGTCATCCCATCACTGCATCATTTATCTGTCTGACCCCTGTGTTCTCACTGTCAGAGAGGAGTGTGCTAATGATGAAGACAGGCTATGTCACTCAGTTGATCGAGCACAGAAATACACTCACTCATGCACACGCGCGCCGAAAAGCGGCTCGCCCCATCCCCCACCTGTATGCTCCCGACACACATGTCTCGCCCCAGCGAAGCCTACTTCCACTATGGACCGATTTCCACCTCAACTGCACCGTGGAGACGGATGGAGTCGAGCTCAGCCACACGGAATTTGGTTTTGCCGCTTTTTCGTTTATTCCCATTCCCCAGTTCGTCAGCCTCACTCGCCATGTTTCATGCCTCACAAACTCTCCATCTGTTGTGGCGGCATGCTGTTGGGAAAAAGGGAAGAAAGGAAACATTTGGGCCACGGTTAGGCGCTGCATGTGCATTGATCCGTCTATCCAAGCCATTCTCTGGGTTGTTGCAATGAAAAGAAGGAGGGAAGAGAAAGAGGCAGAGACTGGTATTCTGTGATATCGGACTGCAGGGGGTGAAGGATTAATGGCACAGGAGGGCACTTTGTGATCTGCCTCAGTCAGATACACTACTGCTTTCCCTCCTCTCTTCCTCCTGTTTTTTTTCTTCACACACAATTGAAACAGTGATGTCTTCCAGGATTAGAAACTGGATCCTGGAGCGTTGGGAAAGTGCTGCCAAGGCTGATGAACTTTAAATATTGATATTTACACATTCGTAAAAAAAAATTTAATTTATTTCCTTCAACGATGATACAAATACGCCCACTGATTCATGCATCCTTTGTCCAAAACAGAAGTTAAAATCAATTTCAGCGGAGGGTTGAAAAAACAACACCTTAGATGTCTCCTCCATCTCCTTCACCTCTTGACAGGGTAATACCACTAAACTGATTTGTCAGCTTTAATTGCTGAGGCTCTTGGCCCCCGTGTCCAGCGTCTCTGCAGCCTTTCATTGATTGCTGCATTTAGATCAGTGGCCATTTAATGCAGAATCACACCCAGGTTTCCCGGCTGTGTGATAACCCCTTGCAGGAGATTGAAAAGACTTATTGTGCCCTGCGTTTGACTCTCCCACGAGATACCTGACACAACACGCATACAGAGACTCGCCATCCCAGTGGTGCTAATTGTTCTGGTGTGAACGTGTGTCACTTTTCACAGTCCGCAAACGCAAAGTTGTCTCACAGATGAGTGTGGCTTTTCCACTCGAGCCCTAGAGTGAAAAATTGTGTAAGGACGACAATGTAAATTTTATTCTTAAGGTGGCAGCATCTGTCCTCCAGTTGAAAATACAGTAATAGTAAATCATTTACTTTTAATCAGAATCAGTCAATTTACTATTAGAGAGGAGAACCAAGTAGTTTTTTTAATTCAAAAAAAGGAAACCTATAATACAAAAAGTGCGTTCCTTTGCAGTGATGTTTACTTCCGTCAGGACACGGAGCCCTCAGGAATTTCATCACAGCTTGTCATTATTCCACTCACAGCGCCCGGCAGCTGGCAAATTCAGTTTTACCCTTTGATAATGTGGAAAATCATTAAGTATTCATGAAACGGATCTATATGCAAACATCCATGTTGAGTGCGCCTTTTCGTATGTTTTCTTCTGATGCATTGTTTTCTATGATGTAAATCAATTAGTTTGGTTGTGTAATATGTAATGAGTGATTACAGACATTTTTTGTTATCTGTGGCTATAAGAGGAACAATGAATCCCCTTTGGGATTCACACGGAGCTTAAAGTAAACATGTTAATTCCGTTGGGCTGCTCCTCTTCTGTTTCATCTTATCACAGATTGGGATCACCTCTGGCTGCTGCCAAATTTAAATAGCGAGGCTGTGTGTCATTTAGGTGTGGTGCTGGCATGTGCGAATGTGTGTGTTTTTGTGTGATGGATGTGTGTCTGTGGTCCCCAACTCTGTTGCAGAGCAGAGGAATGTCCCCACCAGTGGGTGGGTGGGCAGTTCGTTGTGTAAAATGATTGATTGGCAGTTAAGGCGAGCCTTTATGGAGAGGTGGGAGGAATGCCTGATGAAGATGGTGGATTTCAAGGCTGTTGCTGTGGTAACAGAGGGACTGGAGGTATCAGCGCAGAGCAGAGGATTTTTTGGGGGGGTGGGTGGCTTACTTAAGGATTCCGAGCATGTGTGGGAGAGTCTGCGTGCCCCGAGCCCCACCGTTCCACTTGCGTAATCTACTGCGAGAGAAGATCAATGAGGATTTAGTGCTCGATTGTCATCTTCTGTCCCTCTGAAATGCCAGCAGAGGATATAGGAGCAGGGGAAGAGGCAGTTTCAGGGACAGCAAAGTGAGGCTCAGCAGGGGAAGTGTTGCCGATTCCACATAATCCCTGTAGTCGCATTGTATCGCTCTGCCTCTGCTGCTCTATCACACAGTTTTTGCTCTGACCAACTGCCTGTTGTCACAGCAATCAATACCTGAAACAATCTCCACTCAAAATGATTTAAATATTATGATATATTAATTCATGAAGTCTGACACGTTTTACAACATGCATTTATCCTATAGGAATATGGTTATATGCCAATGTTGTTATGTGGCATCAATATGTAAAATTCCATGAAGTTTAATAAAATATCAAAAGAAACTTTAACAACTGCAAACTATGGAAACTGCAAGTACGTTTCTATTTCACATTCTCACAAATAAACAACACACACCACTGAAAACTCCAACGTACACAATTGTAGTTGTCTATGAAACGGTCCTGCGGTCAAAGGGGGTTACATTCATGTCACTGATGACACAGTGAACTATTTGAAATGTCTGTGTATTTATTTCAGTTTGTCCTTTATTCACACTGGGGATTTTCTCTCGTCTGTCCTCTAAGGTTCTCCATACTATGACAATGTGAGGCCCCTGTGCTACAGTGACTCGGATGCAGTGTTGCTGTGTTTTGACATCAGCCGTCCTGACACCGTGGACAGCAGCCTGAAGAAGGTAACGGCTTCTGCACTTGTCAAAGTCTTGCTTCTGTTTTCATTGCTGTTTTCACATGTCTTTTCCTGAGAATTTACCTTTGTGTCGGACAATATACTGTTTATTTGCTGCCCATTATTTAATGTACCCTTTGGAGAAATTGATCCTGAAATAATTGTCGTTCTGTGTCCACAGTGGAAAACTGAGATCCTAGACTTCTGTCCAAGCACACGCATCCTACTCATTGGCTGTAAGATTGACCTGCGCACAGATGTCTGCACGCTGATGGAGCTGTCCAATCAGAAACAGACTCCCATCACCTATGAGCAGGTGAGAGACAACAGATAACACGTTGGCACATAGCTTTTCAGGAATATATTCAATGCTGAATTTGAAAACACAAACAAAGGAACATGCATGGCAAACACAATTAAAAGGGGAACAATTATCAAAAAAAATGCAGGGTTCATATTTGGCTTTATTCTATGTTAGGGTTAAGCGGCATGAAAGAAAGTAAATAGCACAACAAGCGGCAGACCCTTTGATATCTGTTAAGGCTTTGAGCAACACATTTCTACTACTCTTCAGCAGGAGCTGCCATTGTCATCTGACATTTCCAAGTATTTCAAACATAATTCTAGTGATCTGACTATATATAATAACATATGATGACAAAGGGGTCAAGGATGTACTTAGTAACCCAGTCAATGGGGGCACGATATAAATTTTGCGGCAATTTTGTGAGCTTGCTAGCGTGTTTCCTCCTGGACCTCACACCACACCCTGGTGCGAATAAGAAAAAGCAGTTAGAATCTATTGAAGGATGTCATGAACAGCACCCCTCGTCTCTCCACTTATTGCAGGGCTCTGCTATGGCCAAGCAGCTGGGTGCAGAGGCTTACCTGGAGTGCTCGGCGTTCACCTCGGAGAAAAGCATCCACAGTGTGTTCCGCACCGCAGCGATGGCCTGCATCAACAAGCTGCAGCCCCTCCCAAAGCCCAGCCCCACCCGCCGCCTCTCCAAAAGACTTCTCCACCTGCCCAGCAAGTCGGATTTGCTCACCTCCACCTTCAAGAAGGAGAAGGCCAAGAGCTGCTCCGTCATGTGAGTGAAGACCTCTTAGGGTTACAGTCCTCACATGCGACCCCCGGCCCCCTGCCTCTTTGGTCTCGGGGAAGGGGGGGTGGGCATGATGGTTTTATCAGGGCTTCCTGCTGAATCCTTCCCTCACTCCCCCGCAAACAAAACACCCCTCGGGAGAGGTGGACACCTCGCTGTCCACTTGCTCCTGAACCTTTTAGCGCACATCCATCTTTTTCCACTACTCTTTATCTTGCATTCAAACAAACAAAATCAGTCAAGATTTGATCATCAAGCTATCTTTTTTTTTCCACCTGTATGCAACTACAACGGTATTACATCTGTCCTCTTTTACTATCTCTAGGCACATGTTGATTTTGTCCAAATTGGAAATGTGCAACGTGTGACGTTCAATCTTGTGATGTAAATGCCTCCTAGACAATTCAATGGATATTTTTCTAAGTACAAAAATAAATCTAGCATGAAACCATCACGAACCAGCAAAAAATCCTGTACAACCCTCTCAGCAAGGTGTGTGAAGTGCGAATTGGCTCGTCGCTGGCGTCCCCATTTAGGCCTGTGAAAGCACAGAGGCGTAGAGGGAGCAGAGCGACGAACCACCGTCAGAGCTGTTACGTAGAGGTGTTTTCTCATTGTCTCGTGGCGATGAGAGCAGGGATAAGAGCTGTGAGGGCAGGCGGCTGTGCAGACAGCAGTCTAGACTATATCAACCTGCATGGATTGTTGATGCATGGTTGTGAAGCTCTGGGCGGCTTTCAGTGGACTAATTGGAGGAGGCTGAAGAGTCTCGGTGTGTATAAAACGACTGCAGAAATCTGGACACACAAAAAATAAAGGGAGGTGTAGCCATGTTCCTGGTGTCTCTGCTGTCACAGCTGGAGTCTTATTATAAAATACTGTGTTGACGATGGGGCAGACACGTTTAAGCAGATGACAAAAAAGATGCTTGTTGCTGTGACCAGGAGCATCAACACAAACGGTTCAACGCTGAGCTTTCGAGCTATTTATGAAGCTGTGGCTGGTTATGGATGCCAGTGCTATGAGGCATATTTAACAGCATAATGTCACCTACCTAATTCAGGCTCGCTGCTAAAGGGAGGATCTGGTTTGTAATTTCAAATATTCCTCAGAAGATTTGTAGCATTGTATTGTTGACAGTTTTCCAACAATTCTCAAATGGTATGCAGTTTTGAAAAAAAAATCTTTAATTTAATTTTCCCAAAAGTAACTGAGATTTTTTTTGACAACTATGCCTGTGGATTTTCTCGAATTTCCAATAATCCAATGTAGCACCCCCAACCTGACTATTCTTCCAAGATGACTCTAGTTTTTGTGTCGTATTCCTCTGGTTAATCTATTGACCTCCATGGAGCAGGACTTACTGTAGGCTACAGTGACTTACGGAGCAAAACATGGACCCTTTTCTGAGCTTAAATCTTTGGCTTCATGGTTACGTGTGTGTGCAGCATTGATCTGTGTGCTTCTAACCATAAAGCAATAATGATTTAAGTGCTTGTGACGCAAGGTAACCTATGCGGCAATAAAGGCGGAGCTTTGTGATTACTATCATGCTATAAGTGCTCAATGGACATCTGACAAACACCATCTCTGCTGTACAAAGAGGCTGCCGATATGTGTTTGCCCATCATCCTACGTGTAAGTAGCCACTGGTATGTAAAACCAATGTTGCAGTTAAAAGATTGGCGTATAAGAGGGAACAATGTTCAGTGCGTTGGAGATGCTCGACTTTGCTGTCAATTTTACATAATCATAACTAAAGAGTACTGAGGCAGCCGGACTTGCTTGAATTGCTTGTGTGAGTTGACAGTGATATGCTTTTAAAATTGGAAATATTCTTCAAAAGTCTAACAATCATCTTGTAAAAAGGGCTAGTGTGTGGGGAAAAAAAGGAAATACCGTGGGACTAAGGAGAACAAGTAAACAATTAAAAAAAAAATGCACAGGCTGGCCCTGTCCAAAGAAAGTTATTTTTCCATATTTTTCCATAATTCTTTTTTTTTTGTATTTAATAGCATGATGTGAGTACCAGTGTTGTTTTTAGAAATATCTCCCTGAGATGGTTGTAGCGTCTGTATGCAGCTGGGGACTTCCCCTGGTAGTCGGAGGAACTTAAAGTGGTGATTTGCACAAAGGCTTCCAGTTCACGATCACACACCGAATTCCTCAGCATTGCCTAGCAACAATTCAGCATAGGAAACATGGGCTCTTGGGTTGATTTTGTGGACAGAGGCGGCTGGCTCACAATATGTTATTATAGCATCAGTTATGCATTTATTGCCAGGCTTGTTTAAATAAAAGATGCATTGAATGCCAGGCTTGTTTGAAAAAAAAAATTCTTGATACTTTTGTTGGGTTGGCGCTGTGATGCCAGGCCTTCTGACGATGGGATCGATGGGCAGCTCATGGGTAAGATGAAAAAGACCTTGTCAGTTAATATGCAGCCTTTGTGTAGTAGTCAGTGTGTGGTCCAATGGTGCAGTCAAACTCCTAAGCATGTCCTATTAAAGTTGTATGATTGTACATACTGTCTCTTGTTTTATAATCACTGTAAGATATCTTCAAGGATGTCACAAGAAAATATTGTTATTGATGTGAATATTTATTTGGGAGCTTTTTTGTCTTTTTTTTTCCCTTTTATTGACTGACATGTACATTTGTTTAGAAGAAATTTTGATTTCTTCTTTTTGCTGTGTTAAATAAAGCTTGCCCTGTCCGGCACCCTTGAATTGTTATTCTCCTGTCATTTCAAACTTCTCTATTATTTCGTGTCGTTTTCCCAGTTGCATTCTAAGCAAATTCTTGAAAAAAAATGCAGCATATTGCATTTGGCTGTCGAGATGCCACACCTGTTCTTCTCTTACCTTTAGCCGTTTCACTGATCATTATGATATATTGATTTTGATTAAGTTTTACACACTTTTGTGTTGTCGATGATTTTACTCACGTCAGAGCCTCCACACATTTTTCTGATAAGATACTTGCTGTAATGAAAGTGAACACATGTCTCCAGCAGTGTATCACCTTATGAATCTCTGCATGAACTGCTGCTTATCTCTCCCCCTCTCTGGGTGCTAATAATTCCTTTAACAAGCCCTGTGTCACTGCATGCATGCAGAGCATGTCTCATTAAGGATGGAGCAAATTTAAACCAAGACGGATGGGGGATTTCTGTCATTTTCCATTACTTCACTTCTGTATAGACACCGATGATCAGGGAGTTAATCACAGACTGAGGAAAGAAAAGCGCGTCAGTCAGACGTGTAATTGACAAATAATTAACAGCATAACAGGGATGATAGAATCGATAGGACGGTTTCGAGATGCAGTATTTACTCAAATAAAACAGCGACTTTAGATAAAGTATAAATAAAAGCTTGATAGATGGGGCTGATGGACAGCCAGCGTGAATTTGGCACACATTCAACTGTGCAGGTTGTTGGAAAGTTTCACAGCTTCACTGTCACTTCTGAAGGTGCACGAGGCTGCTGCTCTCATCTGTCCTCCACACACACCACATCTGGTCTCTGCCAGCTGCAGAGGTGTCTAAGACTGGCCTGATGCCACAGGATGTGGCAGAGGAGCCAGCAGGCCAGTTTGCCTCGTCTTCCTATGCTCTTACTAGACGCTAACTAGTACCAATCAGATCCAATGGTGCTGTGCATGTACAGTGACAAACTTAATCCATGTTCACTCCAGGTCTTGTCAGTCACATCACCTGGCAAATGCAATCGGAAAACATCGATCATTTGGAGACGTGTATCTGGATTGTACAGTGAGTCCCCCAACTCCTTGGTGAAAAAAAATCCAACTGTTTAGCTTCTAATTGCTTCATCAGCTATCAATGACTGTAACTGTCTCTCTGTTGTTTGGTGCTGAGCAGGCAGGGTACAGAAAGCTTATCGGTGCTCTTTCTACCTCCTGCCATATCTTGAAATGAGCCTGGCAGAGGTGCGTCTGAACAACAACAGTAGACCTGATAGCTGAAACGAAACAAACCAGCTGAAAGATGCTGAAATGCCATATTGACCTGAGGGGAACTGCAAAGCTTGGTGACCATTTTCTGAGTTTGTCGCTCAGCCTAGCATACGCTTTTTCACCAACATTTTCACCAAAAGAAACCCATAATTTACGTTAAGGCAAACAATGCTTGTTCCAAATTCCAACTAGATTCACCTAGGTTTTCATATGGTTTCTGGTCTGATGGTTCTGAGAGAAGATGATGCGTTGGTACCACACCAAATTATGCCCCGCTGTTGCGAAAAACAAAATGAATCATGGGACGTCGGTGAGCTGAATGCTGGAACACCTGAGGTGGAGACTGACATTGTACACATGGGGGCACACACACTGGGTGTGAGGACATGCAAATGGGCCACATACGCTGCTAGTCGTCGTAAATTAGGGCAACATCTGAACAGACACAGAGAGTTCAATTGCCCACTCAGCTGTGGCTTGTACCTCGAGGGTTCAGTTAAGGAGAAATGGCATCGTGGCACAATCCAGTGAGCTTTCAGGATCCACTTTGCTATTTTGTTTGCCATAGACACAACCACAGAACTGTTCTTTGTCTACTAATGGAACAGTGGGTCACTGAGTTGCCGTGGACAAAAGCTGGTGAGGGAGGTCAGTTTAACCACACAAAGCCAATTTATTG
Source organism: Scophthalmus maximus (assembly GCF_022379125.1). Lineage (NCBI taxonomy): Eukaryota > Metazoa > Chordata > Actinopteri > Pleuronectiformes > Scophthalmidae > Scophthalmus > Scophthalmus maximus. Next base: position 12,989,521 of record NC_061517.1, read on the forward strand.
GGCTGTTAAACACATTCTGATAAACACCCATCCCTAGCAAATCAGAATATCAATTCACATCACAAAAATTGAATTCATAAGAGTGACAACATCATTATGTCCCTTGTAACATTTAAATCGATAAATTAAAGTCTAGACTGATGATGGAAGATGCACCATCAGGCATTTTCACACTCTTTGTAGTTATTGTCACTATCTTCTAAATCAATACCAAAAAAGTAAGGAGTGGGATCGGAACTAGAGTACACAGGCTGGACTGGACAGTTTTGATGGGTGGTGTGCAAAGTGCGATCGGAGGGGAGTTGTGCAGTACTGAATAGACAGCCTTCTGTGCTGTTGTGTAATATTAACATTGTGTCCTGGGTCCTAAGATAACTCTCTGCAGGGTATACAACAACACAGCTGCAGATTCCAGAAGTAATCTTCCACTGTATGCATCTTAGTTATGAACAGACAGATAAACAAATAAAAAATAAAGGTTTGAATTGAAAGTGTGATTTGAAACCTGCAGTTCTTGGAGGCCTAGTAATCAGCCCCAAGCAACAGGCACATTTTGAACAAACACTGCGATACTACTGTGGAAAAAAAAGATGGCACTCATGAATGAAACACAGAGTATGTGCGTATCCATCTAATTGCATCTGTGCATATACAGTAGCAGCTAATCTTTAATTACTGATGAGATGTGAGGAAGTGTTGAGTCCTGCAGTGTGTGGGCCCCCCCCCCACTCCACTCTCTCTCTCTCTCTCGCGCTGTCTCATAGACAAACAGACACCAGATTCTCTGCCGCAGTGCAGGGCAGGGCCAGAGAATCTAAGCCCATCAATTTCTTATTCAGCCAATTTCAGACGGGGGTTGGGATAACAGGATTTAACGGGACATGATCACAAGATTCCTATTGTGCCTTTTATTTTCACAATTATTCACTATTCAGGGATGAGCGTCTATGGATTTGTGATAAAACTCATATTATTTTTTACCATATATTACTTTACTTTAATTAAATAATCTGGATTGCATTACAGTCACTGGATCATCATTTTACACACACAGCATCAGTAACTGTCCACCTGAGGAGATCTTCCCTCTGTATTGTTAGGCTCGGTGAGGAGTAAACACTATGTGTGTGTGTGTGTGTGTTTGCAGCTCCTCCACCTCTCTGTGTGACCCCTGACCCTAAACTCCCTCCTGTGGTTAAACCTACGGCTGCCCTAGAGCTTTCTCTCTTGACCTTGTGCTTCGCTGGCAGCACCACCAATAAGCTCAGTCAAATGTGAGCAATTGTTTAATGTTCCCTGTGGCCACGGTGGGAAAGCACAAGTTGTTTCACTGACATTGAATGCTGTTTCTTTAACGGATTGAGAAAAATGGGTTTTGTTTGTTTTTAGGACACATCCCAGTGTATTAACAGGGATGGGCCAGACACATGTCAGTCATGCAAATTTAGCAGATGGGGGCTGGATGAGTAATCATCAGTTTATTCTAATCCCTATACGCTATTTGTGTGTTCAAGCATTGCCTCTGGTGTATGCTATGGCAGGTATTATTTGGTAGAAAATAAAAATGTGTGCATTTTAGTCCTTGCCAATGCTTCATTTTGTTAATAACTCATTGCAAATAAATGTTATGTAAAAACATTTTGGCATGTAATTTGATCAGCCTTTTTGTTTCGGGGTTAGTGTGTTGGGGACGGTGGTGTCCATGTTTTATACAGAAGATGTTGTTCACCAAACCTTACATCCAAAACATACACACAGTGGCCAAACTCACACATCATGCACATGCTCTCTGCCTTTCTCCGTGATCCCTGGGCAACCGCACACAAAGGCCGAGGCGTGCTCTGCTGTGCACAATGTGACAATGTCTGAATGCGAGAGGGAATGAGGAGGAGCACTAGTAGGCTGCACGCAAACACACACAGAGAAAAAACACGCGGAGGACTTGGCAAATTGCCACATCCTGCGTGTGTCTGCCCAAGCCAAAATAACATGGAGAGATCCAGTACAGCGCCAATAAGCACCGTCCCCTCAGCTGCACCAGTGGAGAAATAAGCAGGGTCCAATGCTTTGTCCTTCATTCTGATTTAAAAGCTAGATTAGGTCAGCTGCAGCAAACTGAGTCTACAGCGGGGATAATTACTCCATAATTACACCATATTGTGTCTCTGCTGTGTTTCACCACCATCATTTTGCTTTGTACTAAGTGGTCATGTGCATGAGCACCGCTTTAATTCCACAGATAGAGGCACTGAGTCCAAATGTGGCGGCCTGAATTTAATGGATGAACCTGATCGGTAATTCAGGTTCATCACCCACAGGGAACATTTGCTCTGAAAACATCAGTAGCCATTAAAAGGAGCAACGCATTCCTCTAAAGAGGGGACGTATCCATCAGCGATCGGCCTCGTGTGTGTGCATGCATGTGTGCGACCGTTATCCTTAAGGTCCCTGCAGCTATGAGAGAAGTCTTAGCAGTGGGGGGAAGGATGGGAGACAGACAAAAGGGAGTACCGAGGGTACTGCAGGCAGCACTCTGCTCATTTTTGTCTCAGCGACTCCTCTTTAGGGAACCATGGCTACAGGCGGGAGCATGTGCCTTTAGAGGTTTGAGGGAGTGCGAGGTGTGTGTTTGGCTTAGACCAGGATGCTCACAGGGCCCTCCCACTGAGCAATAACTCTCCTGCTCTCGTGCTTTGTGTGTGGGGGCGGGTGGGGGCAAACAGAAATAAGAAGATGGAGGGAGAGCAAAGGCCGAGGGGGAGGGGGAGAGTGGAGATGGCAGGATGTCTTCACTGGCTCTGCATCTTTCAGCCAAAATCTCAGTTTTAACTCAAAAATGAAGTGTAGATTGAACAGAACGACTCTCTTCTTGTCCTGCTGCAAGGGGGATATGGGATAAAAAAGGAGGGCTGCATCTCAGAGACACACTGAGCTGAGCGATGACATTGATCCTTAGTGACAAGGGAGCTGTTAAAGCACTGAGAATACACACACTGGAGGGATGTTCTTGCATGTACATACTCAAAGGGGGAACTGAAGCATAGAGCCAATGCAGATTACATAAGCACTGCACTGGGAAGAGGTCTCTGCTGACTGGTAGCATCCACAGGAAACAAACACAACAAGCCAAGTTGGAGAAAAGACGTGGTGATCGAACAAAGGGCCCTGGTGAGAGAAGCTTCTGTGGCCGGTCATTCTTACAGTGAAAGCAAACTAACATGGTAATCAATTAGATTAGAATGCAAATACCATTTCATGTGGCAATCTGCAACAATTCCATTGCAGGGATGTGTTGTCATGACAACAACAGGTGGCAAATCTGTACAAAAAGCATGTTTCCTTCCTATTTTTCAGATTAAATAGAGAAGCTGACATACAGTGAGTGGATCTGAATTTATTATTATTATTATCTGTAGAGTGGCCTTTTCAAATAAAATGTATCAGTCCTGTTTCTCCATCTGCATTTGCATTCTGTTGTCTTAAAGTGTAACTGTGTGTGTCAAGAGGCTGATGTCGATAGACAGGATGAGCTTCAGTTACTGACTTGCAGCAGTTTTGTTTCCCCCAGCATGTGCAGTACAAATACTAAAGCAACCTTATGATACAGAAAACTTAAGTTCTAAATCCCAGACTATGGATACAGCTTTATGTCATCCAGAGCCTCCATGCAGCCTCTGCCAGCTCCACTGTTCTCAAGGGACAGGAATATAATCAGTTGATGTGCTAACTCATTTTTAATTATCTGTTGTACAGTCACACTAGAGCCAGCATCTGAAAGTATTCCATTTCTCATCTTCTCATTTATCTCTGCTAAAAATGGTGCAAATTTGAAAAATGTTATTACTCAACAATAAAAAATGTACCTTGTTAATAAGTGTCTCACTCATAGACTGTAAATAACAATGGACGTATGTCACCAGGTCTGGAAAGTGAAGCCAATAGAGAAGTGCCTGAAACCTGTAGTCTTTTCAACGACCAGCAGAGGGCGACTCCACTAATTGCCAAAAGAGGTTTCTATAGAAGCCGATGAGAAAATGATTCTACTTCTCGCTTGATTTATAAGTTCAGTTAACATTTTCCTGAGTTTATGATTTCAATCTTAAGTTTCAAGTCCTCTTCAATACAGAATGATTTTCATTTGATAAATTATGGTCCCATTTAGAGTAAAATAGATGATAGAGCACGGTACACATTGTGGCATGGATAACTTGTGATTGACAGCTAGTACCGTCCAATAGGTGCACGGCTGCAGGTGTGGGTGGACGTGCAGTGGACGAGCTCTCAGTCAGACCCAACCCCCTGTTCCTCCAAATATGTTTACTTGTGGTTTCAAACAACAAGATGGCGCTGGCCAAAATAATAAACTCGAGGCTTCAAAACGACAGTTCAGAAAACAATGTGTGACGTCATGGTGGATTGCAACTCTGTCACGATAGCAGACTGGAAAGCGCAGTGAATATTTTCCTATTCTATATATAACTCATAGCTTACCTAACATCAGCTCATTAAACCCAGTTGTGGATGCATGGTGTCAGAGACGATAGTCTGAATGCAAGAGATGTATTGTTGTTGTTAAAGAGGGTGGTTTGAATCGATTTCAAAGTATTTTTTCAGAGATGAAGGACATACAGGCTGGTCAGTTTTCCTGTCCAGTTTTCCTGACCGGCTGGGGGAATATTTTAATATAATAAAAGTAATGCCAGGTTTGCATACTGTATGCATCAATATCTTTGAAAAGATGGAAAAGAAAGTACTTTGACATTAAAGAGAAGTTTTTAATCAATACATGGTCTAGATACTGGAAAGCCGTCTGTTACTATGCAACACATCAGTTTCAAAGACATTTCCATGGAGGATTTTCCTCCGCCCTCTGTCTGTCCTCCCTCACAAAGCACTTTCTTCTTTTTTTTTCTCTGTTTCCTCTTCCTCTTGTTTTGACTCACATATCCCTGGGTTTTTGATTCACAGCTGGTTGGGGGGAGTCTTTAGAAAGTAAATGTGCTTTTTCTCCGTCTGGATACTGACTGTAAAGAGCTTCAAGGCACATTTGTGACAGGAATTAGTATGCCACACTAGTAATATTTAAATGCTCACTCTCCCTCTCTTCTCCAACTCTCTCTAATTGCTGAGATGGAGTTTGATGTTCAAAAGAGCTCTGGAGTGGAGGCAAAATATTCACAGATCTACACTGTGTTTAACTAATGTGTTGCATCACATTCCATTACATTCTCTTTTTTGCAAATGCTTTGTAATATTTGGTTTGAATAAAAAACAAATATTTGGCAAATCATAAAATTAAGGAGGCAATCTGGTCCTCAAGATGTGTTTTCTATTGATTTAGTGCAGTGTGTATGCCAGGATTCAGTCTGAACAGTTTTTGTAATGAAAATCCTAAACTCTCTGCTTCTTTTAAGATTTCTTTATCCTGTTGGTTTTCTGAGGGGTATGCCATATTTGCTGGCTAAAAAAGGATATCATTTGAGCTATGAATATGATTAATTTATTGTACAAGCACACACTGTAGCAGGAATGGTTACCCAACACAGCATTGCTGTAATTATTGGACATGATTAAGCTTTCTGTTGACCTTTATGATTCCACGTTTAAAGTGCTTAGTGAGCTGTTTGTTGCATTAAGGTGCAGCTGCTCCATTTGCTAATTGTAAGAACTCCTGCTGAGTCCTCTGCATGTGTGATGTCTCTACATCAACAAACCACAGGTGAAGCAAGGTGCCCACTTCATAACTGCGAGGGTTTTCTTGCTTTCACCCACTTGATAAATTAAAAATTACACTCGTTAGTGTGTGGTGATAGTTCCTATCACTTCCTGTTCCATATCTTCTTTGGAATATGTACCAGGTCTCTACATAGATGCGCACTCTGGCTTATAGTTATTAGTTGTATCAGATGTTGTTAAATGACTGAGGCTCACAGTGTTTGCCAGCAAATCACTCAACTGCAGCAGCCCACAATTTGGCACGGCAAAATAAAACTTGCAGCTGTAGGAGCACAGCTTTCTTGAGCAGGTTCAGATTTATATTTGCACTGTGTATTCAATTTGTGAAGCTTTAAAGGCTTGTGCAGCGGATTGTTCCTGAGCACAGTTATTTTAATGATCCCCGTGGTTCCTCTGCAGCCTGCAATCTGGCAAATATGAGGAATACAACTGGTGAGCACTAATTAATGAATATATCTACTGCAGTTAAGTGCAAATACATGGGAATGGAAACCATACAGAGGAGATGTCACATTCCTATTAGATGACTATCTATGTTTCTCCTATTTTCATATTATTAGCAAATAACACTTTTCGTTCACTCAAACCTGTGGTATTCCAAACTGAATAAAGAGATAAAAAGGTTGATTGCTAAGCATTTCAATAACTGGTGTCTCCAAAGTCTTAGTGTGGCTCTAAAAGAGTTGAGCAGCCATTGGATGCAACCATATCATGTAAAATATACCAGGGTGTAAAAGGCAAAACCTATCCACAATATTACTAAACCAACAAACAGACCAAACAAATCAAATTTCTGCCAGCCTCTGTTTTATTATTAAAAAGAACATTGTCTCCACTACCAGCTGTTGGTAGTTGTTGAAAAGAAAGAACCTTTGTTGAGATTCATGCTTTATAGAAATGTTAGGAAGGTCATGCTAGTTGCCATGACAGCCACGGCTAATTGCTCTCACATGAGACAGTCTGAGAGTCAGTCTGAGCGTCAATGGCCAAGGCTGAGGATACTGAGGGGAAGGACAACAAAGGAGCATGGCATCCACTATAACATGTGAGGTGACCACAGATACGTATACAAGCATGATAAAAAGAGCTGGTAAAAACATTGTTCCTACTTTAAGTTCGGAGAGGTTATTAACACTGGACATAGTTTCTATCTCCCTCACAGAGGACAGAGCTACTACTCTCATATCATGCAGAAACTAGGCTGTTGCTAGTGAAGAACAGCTTGAGAAGAGGCTTCAATCTGTGACGCCGACAACCCGGCCAAAGACCCCGCTAGATGCCAGCTCTGCTGTTGTGTTCTGTCGGTGAAGTAAGTCGGTAAATCTGTCAGCGTTGCTAAAAAAAAAAGCAGAGGGTCTGTTCAGCTAAATCAGGCGGACAAAAAAAAGCCATGTAGGCCCGACAATGAATCAGAGAACAGAATGTGAGAAACTGCCTCGACAAACACAAACACAAACACGCTCATGTATTCACTAGTGCATATTCGTACATACTGTATGCACAGATGCAGTCAAGGGCATACCGACAAAAGCCACAGAAGCACATGCACCCACACACCCACCTTCACTGTGCTGTTCTTTAAGCAAACAGCCTTGGGCACAGTGAATGAGCATGTCGGCGGTGTGGGCTGACATTCTGTCACACAAAGAGTGTGTGGAGACGCTCCATATGCCTAACCTACAAACACTCTGTGAAATGTCTTTGTTTGTCCTTCATTATTTAAACATAGAGTTTATTAATTCAGTAAGGCCATATATATATATATATATATATATATATATATATATATATATATATATATATATATATATATATATATATATATATATATATATATATATATATATTTATTTTTTTATTTTTTTAAATCTGTCAACTTTGGTATTAATAGAGGAAACCAAGTGAAGAACTATACGCTACGTCTGGAGATGATCCTCATTACACTGCAGGGAGAAGAAGAGTAGCATGCCCTGCACCGAGACAGACAGGTATATCTGTGATTGGGTGGCTTTAGCACCAGAGGATGAGAGGATGAGGAGGCAGGCAGGCAGGCAGGCGATGTGCCAGGGTTTCCCCCGCTGCCAGAGACGCTCTAATTAAGGAGCACAGTGGGGAGAGGGGGCGAGAACAACAGCTCTGTACTGTCACATACGGATTTTCTTATCATCTCTAGTACAGGAAACGCAGCACATCTCTCGCCTGGTGGGTTTGTGTGTCTGTGTGCCTCTCCTGAGGAAGCCGCCTAGTCTAGTCACACCCAGAACACATGAAATCAACAAGGTCTTGGTGCTATTTTCAGTGTCTGACAGACGAGTCTTCAAGCCACCCTGCTCCACGGCGTAGAGCTGTGTTTGATGGAAGCAAATGGAAGCAGCTACACATGGATCCATTTTTAATCCATACACTGAGAGTTTATTTTTACTCTGTCATCATTCCATTTTAAAAGGAGACTCATCGCATGGCCATTTACACTGATGTATATTTATTCCACCCACAACATTACTGTACATAATCATCAAAAAATATTTATAGCTTTATACAATAATGCCTGAAGATATACTGTCAGTTAGGAGGATGTCTTCTTATGGAAACACACTTCAGCCTTTCACATGGAATAGTTCATGTTCAAATGTAGGTTACATCCACTGAACTGAAAGGGAATTTTCAAATAGCAGACACAGTACTTCTCTGTATATAATGTATGTTCCTTTTTTCGGGCCCGTCTCCCAATCAACTAACCCACTTTAGAAAGACAACTTCCCAATTATTTCAAAATGTCTGATTGTAATAAAATTGGGGGGATAAGTGATATGTTCATGAAGTTAGGGCAGGTGATGCTGTGTGTTCTTCTCATTCACACACAACATTGGAAAGGAGAAGTGGTAGATGAAAACCCTTAAAGGACATAGTTAATTGTTAAATTCTAAAGGTTGAAGTGAGGAAAATGGATGAGTGATGAGGAATGGCTTGTGAATTATGGGAGAAAAGAAGGGAATGGGGGAGGTTGAAGCAGTGATGTGGGGGTGGTCTATTTGACCAGATGGGTCCTGGGCTGCTTTGTGAGAGCAGCAGATGCCCTGAGATCACAGGCCATAGAAATGCCCCCAGCCGCTTAACTCCAGAGTACTGAAGAGGCAGAGCTCGCTAACTCCGCATTCTCACTTGTGCGTGTCTGATAGAAATATAGGTTAAAGGTATTTTTTTTCCCATAACTCTGTGAAAAATATCAGCTGAATATGATTCTTTTTCAGTTGTAACTGGAGAGCCCAGAGAAGAAAAAAAAAGCCATGAGCGCATGTCAAGCTTTGCCTCATCTAAAGAGATTTAGTTGGCACTATTCCTGCACAAGCTCAATCCCACCAAATGCTCTTCTCAGGTTAGGATATTCCTAAATTTCACCATTTTGTAGATTTGTAAATACTTGCAATACATGCTTCAACATTCAAACTACTACAGTAAATGTTAAGTTCAATCGTAAAATTATCGGATATATTTAGTTTTTCAATATATTTAATCCTTTCTTAAATATATCAACGTTTCCCATTAAAATAAATGTACGGAGAGTTCAAAATCTTCTAAAACTTTTACCACTTTTGAAAATCAACAACTTCTACATGCTTTCTACAAGATTTCACAGCTTTGAACAGGTCACAAGACTTCAGCTATTATCATGGCTGGGATGATAAGACTCTATTTGCAATCTCTTCAGGTTTACTAGGGTTTGTGATGGTGTCTACTCTTAGACACTTGTTACACATTCAACATCACTACAGACATGTAAATGACCTCAAATAAAAAGAGCTAAGTTGGCATGAATTCGCTCGGCTTTATTAACCTCTTGATTTGAGCTTGTGTCTGCCTACCCATGTAACTGGCGCGGCTCGTCTTTAACAGTGTCTGCACAGCCCTGGTCAAACACAGGGTGACATCCCTTCTCTCCATTGTACATAAAGTAAAGGCTGCTGCTGCCGCTAAACCTGCCCTGAGCACCATAGAAACACATGACTCATCATCTACACCACATGCTCTGCTCCCCTCACCGACTTTGGGCGATGAGATTTGGGAGGCGCTGTGGGACTGTGGGTTTGTGATGATCATACAGCTGCATACCAAGCAGAGGACGCCATCACTTCTTTGAGGAGAGCATCGCCCTCTAGTGGACCAGAGGGGTAAAAGAAATGCAAGATGATAACAAACAGCAAGAGCATGGTTGACTCAACGGGACTGGTGAATTCACTCCTGACGCTTTGGGTGTTTGACACTCTTTTTGTCTGATAACATTGAACTGTATCTGTTTCCTGTGTGCTATTATTGCAAAGAATAGCACTATTCCTGCCTGTTTGTGTAGCAGCCCCAAGCTCATTCATTCCAATTCAAGAGGTACATCTTTTCCAAGAACAAACGTCTGAATAAAAAATACATATTTGTATTTAAATAAAAATTGAACTAATAATTTACTAACACCTTCTCCTGTGATCCTGCGTGATGCCATGTTAAACAAGAAAGAAATGGTATATTCTATAATCTGATGATCAGTAACACAGCCCATGACATTTGTACTGTGATCTTGTTTAGTCGGATTAAACACTGAATAGACTGTTTTTAAAGTTTTGCATAGTCAACTACAATGAACAATTGAAGATCTTTGGTAAAAGCCATCAACCTCCAAGTTACGTATAAACAAATTCAATTTAAACACCTTGCAGGAAAAAGAACATCGTCAAGTGTCGTTGATAAAGATCCCAGTCAGAAGTGCAAAAAAAGTTGAACAAAAGGACCTTTGTTACAATACACAATATTAAATCTATTGAGGAATGTCTTCACCCATTAGTCATCCTCTGTCACTCCTTTAAGACGAAGCTCCTCTTGAACCCTGAACAAATATGCTGGATCTGGATATCCAAAACTGTAATGAAGAAACACAAGCAATCCAAAAATTTAGAAACACATCTTTTTAGCTCAATGCATCTATAGTCCAAATTTAAAGCTATCCCGCTAAATTAGTTTTGAAAGAGAGTGTTTGCAACAAGAAAGGTTCAAGAGAATGTTCTCATCCCAAAGAAGACTAAATGAAAAATTGATGAAGTCAGTGAGTGCCTTACAAGGCACAGTTGTGATTTCCTTTATCTCTCTGCTTATGTATTTAGCCTTAATGTCCGTCAATTGTTATTAGCCATGCTAGCATCATGGCTGTAGGGATTGCAACGTCAGGCTGACTGTCTGTCTGTCTGCCAGTCGGACCACCACTTTGGTCCAGACCAAAATATCGCAACAACTACCACATGAATTGTCATGTTCAGGTATCCATGGATTGCAAATAGATCAAAATCCTCTGGGAGCCTCAAGTTTAGCATTTTGACCAGCACCATCTTGTTTTAGAGAAGTAATCATTTTTGGAGGAGTGGGGGGTGGGTCTCAGAAATCGTGAGGTTACTGCACGTCCACCTGCACCCATTGGACAGTACTAGCTGTCAATCACACTGTAACAATGCGTTATTGTCTATTTTTCTCTAAAGGAGACATAATTTACTAAATGAACATCACGCTGTATTGGACAAGACTTGAAACTAGAGATTGAGAACATAAACTCCTTAGGAAAATGTTGACTGATGTTATAAAACAAGTGAGAAGTAGAGTCATTTTCTTCTTCTATAGAAACTGACTTCTTTTTGCAACCAGTGGAGTCGCCCTCTGCTGGTCATTCAAGAGCATGCAGGTTCCAGGCACTTCAGCATTGGATTCCCTTTAAGGATCTGGTGACAACGTCCTAATTATGTACAGTCTGAGTGATAAATCCCATTCCCTTTATTGATCCCCTGGATTTTCCTCTAGCGTCACCAACAAGTCAAGTTTTCTCAACATTTACCAGTTGGTTTCGCACATTTCTTGGGGTTTCACAGTGACACCCACAACAGCAAACTAGAAGAACAGAACATGAAGCTGAAATGCATATTTGCTATGAATTGTGAACCCTGCATTGCAGCCTACAAGACACTCACAGGTGATTCCCAAATGATTCTTCTAGATAGCAATAAAGTGTTACCATTGTGGGCCACCTCCCATGTTGGTCTTGTGGTGAATGTCGTTCCAGGTGACGACGTTGTTGTGGCCTGTGGTGACAGATTGTCCAATGGTGAAGACGAGCCTCCTGTCGAAGGCTTTCCTCAGCAGCCTCGCGACCTTCTCTCCCTCCTCGCAGGCAGGCAGGTAGGCGGTACGCGAGGTGCTGCTGTACCTCACTCCGGGGTTTGGGTGCTCAGGCTGCAATATGGTGAACAACAGCATAGATGTAACATACTCTGTGTGTGACGACAATCCTCCCTCAAAGAACTGTGATAACATCCATTTATTTTGATATCTGTATTATAGATTAGGAGGTGAAGCTCATTTCTCACATCTAGCATATGAGCAACCAAACAAGGAATATATTTGGCTTGTGGCTATAATCGCATGTAGTACAAAAAAGCTGACTTCCAGCCACTGGGAGGCAGCACTTGGCATGGAGCTGACTTTGATACTGCATTGAGGCCAAGAAAGGCTTCTCTCTCTCTCACACACACACACACACAACAGATGCTTGATCAGTTTTAAGATGTCGTCAGTGTTACACAACATCCAAAAACATGAGCTCTCTCTCTCTCACACGGTCTTTCTCTCATTTTTCTGAACAGTAGAAAACAGAGAATACTTGATGTTGGTGACTTTGTTTGTTGGTTGTTTTTTTGTGCACCCACTCCTCCTGCAGATCACTTCAACCTTTGACAGATTTTTAGTCTAAGTTTTACCCAATTGTTTGAAATGATGTGTGATGATGAGTCAGAGGACAGTGAAGGTCGTTCCAAAAGTTTCAGCTCGTCTTTCTTCGAGTAGCTCACAGTGAGCTAGGTCAGCTTTTTTTTTTACAATACAGCATCGTTTCAGTTTCACTTTCTTAACTGACTGACTGTGGGACATTTGCATCTTTCCTATGTGCATGCAATGTTTCCCGTGGGCCCCTGGCTGCTACACAACCCCAAAGCATAAAATGCTTCACAGCCGGCTAATGGGGAGTTGCTTAGTGCTGACTTAGCTTATGAAGTCAAAAAGTACAACTACATTAACATTTGAAGGGAGGTTTGTTACTGCAGGGGTTGTATTTACTTCTTATTCAAATATGTAATTTGTCTGGAGGTGCCCAAACGACATTCAACTCTGATTTACACGACAGCACTTTCATTTTAAAAAACGTATTAGAATTTGTATAGCCTATCTATAATAATAGAAAGAGAACATCCATAATCTTTACGCATATTGATATCACTTAGAAAGGAGTGGTGCAATCCAAGTAGAAACAAAGCACATAGTGTCCTCCTCAATCAGAACAATGTTTCTATGGCAACAGAGGGATGCACCTCCTCAATCATCACTGTACAGGATCCCTGTGGCAAAATGACGGATTTAAACATAAGTGTATTACAACAGGGGTTGGTCTGTTACAACACGTGAGTCATGGCGCCTGATCCAGATGTTGTAATGTGCGCATGCAGGCCTGTGACGAACAGCGCCCTCTGGTGTACACACGTAACACTGATAGTACACTGAAACAAGCTTCTGTGGACATGTCAGCCTCACCCCTTGTGTCCCTGCTGGGAAACTGTACTGGATGACGATGCAGCCGCAGTGCTCGTAGCCGGGCAGCCGCTGCCAGCTGCGCGTCACCGTCATCGTGCCCGGCGGCTGGGTCCCGGTGTACACACCGTGGTAGGTGTTGCATATGGGACAGGCAGGCCTGACCCTGAAGACCGAGTCGATACACTGAGAGCAGAAAGAGTGACGACACTTCAACGTCCTCTCCTCCTGAACTTTGTCCAAGCAAATGGCGCAGTCCTCCGCACTTTTGCGCAGCGCATCAGACTTGTTGTAGTGGTCTGGTGTGTTTTCCATCGTCTTCCGGGATGACACGACAAGTGGGCAGGCCACTCTGCCCTGTTTCCGAGTTTGCATGTTTACGAGTTGGTATTCGTCCGGAGAGGTGTGACGTCAAAACAACAGCATCTTTATTGCCTGTGTTGTGGGTTTGTTTATATTGTGCACTCTGTGTGTGGGTATGGATATCATGTGTCATGTGTACATGACTAAATGTAAAAATTCTAATAATTAAAAAAAAGAAAAAAGAAAAACAAGTATTGTTGTCACGGAAGGAAAACTCAAACCAATCACAGGATGCTCTCCTGTGATTGGTTTGATGTTGATACTGAGGGTTCTGAGGAGAAACATAACTGTGATATCACTAAAGATACATTTCTGTTGAATTGATCTGGTACTTTTTTTCCTCTGCATGCTGAACAATTGTACTTTAAATTCAAAGTACATTTTGCTGATATATAATAACAGCCTCAAGCTTACTTAGCCTACATATATAGATTTAATTGCTCAAAATTTTAGGATTGTGTATAACTTTAGTTGTAAGAACACCAATCTTTTATATGGCCAAAAATATTAATTGGTCCTTAACAATCTGAATGTGCAACTATAAACTGCTCATCTTCAGATATACACTTCCCCAAAGATACCATGTTTTAAGAATACTTTTGGGTGGCAGTTTTTCCTTGAGCTGAAGATATGAGACAGGAAATATGGGGAGTGTGATGAAATACTACAAAGGTCTTGAGGCAGAATCAGACCAGCTCATTGTGCATCAGCCCCTTCGCCTGCATGACACCGAGTGAACAACTTCTATACACAATAAGCTGGAAGGTACAGCCACAAAAACCAATGACTGCTCTACAAACTAAAATCAAACATTCCCCACATAATGACCAAGATATGGAGGTAAGACAAAGTCAATTAGGGTATATGAGGTGTTTTGAAGTTGTGTTGACTCACTCACAATGTTGACAACTATAAATGGAACAAAATACATTACTAGAATTCAGTATTTGGGTGTTACAAGAATCTTTGATGCTACAGGGAAACAGTGTGGATGATTACGAGGCAACAACCTGAACTTTTTCAAAATGGACAGTGTTTAATATGCTTACACTGCATCTCATTTATTTGGGGACCTACACTGAATATCCAACACAAACCCAAACATAACTTTTTATTCAAGTATTAAAATGTAAAGCACATTTTTCTGAATATCAACAAAGTACGAATCAACACAATTAGAAAAGCAAAAAACTCCAGACTTTTCTCCAACAATCAACTTGTAATGTGTGTAATCGCTTCACCATCCATTCTCCTCCTCAGTCAAGTTATGCATAGAAATGTTTGCACAGTAGCTTTGTTTAACTACAATCCTGTGTCCCAAAAATGTTTCAGTTGGTCCCTTAACTAAAATACAAAGGGGATGAAAACATAGTAAAAGGGTATTTGATTCATGGATCTGACCAGTCAAATTGATGACAAATGTACGACTAGCCAAGCAGGTTACTGTGCATAACAAAGCACACATACAACTTTATCTGTCTGAGGGTTTTGTTCAGCATTTGGACTATAAGAATGTTTATGAAGGAGAAGCTAATTCAATACACATTAGTATATATATTTTCATGAACTGTGTTGTATTTGTACTTAAAGCCAAATAGTACAGCTACAAACATAATGCCGCTTACCTATCAAATAACACCAACATGTGCCCAAACCGCTTACCATTCATTAGCAACATCATGCTTGGGTTTTATTAAAAGTGGATATAGGAAAGGCACAACAAAATCAGTATCCCACCCACCCAGAATCAGATCAATTGTTCCTGCAACATTTTATTTTTGTTTGTTTCACTACATATTGTAGGCTATCTATTCAGATCAACAAATTAACAACAGTTACCTCATTTTAAATGAGAACATTAGCAGGCAAATCTCCCAGTTGGACAGGGACAGAGGCATAGATTTTTAAAGAGCTTTTGTGCCTTTGATTTGGTTTAAGTGGTCTATATGCCCTTTACATTTGACATCGTCTTAAATCTGGTAATTAGATGAGCACATTACTAACAACTGAGGTAATGGGCTCAACACCTGGGAGATGTCTTGAGTGAACAGAAGTAACCAAGGGGGAGAAAACCCAGATGGCAGTCCTAATACATGTAATGAAAGGTGCTGCAACAAGACAGTGTTTAACATTCTTCCTACTTAAGTAATAATGAAGAGGACAAATGGAGATCACGCGCAAATGAAGAGTTCCAAGCAATTGACATCAAAGTGTAGTCACCAAGCGAGTAGCTGATGGCTGCATTAACCTGTTTGCTCCGAGCACTCTTCCACGCAGTGGAAGAAAAACACATGACTCCTACTCCTCCTGGAAAACAGACTGTCGTACCAAAGTGCCTCTTGAGTGCTTTAGATTGCAATAACTTCAGAAAATGAAATCTTTCTATTCAAGCACTTCTATCTGCCGAATAATCCTTACAACAAGTAATTAGTAACAATAAAATTAGGAGACTTACTCAATAGACATTTCTGGGGAGATAAAACCAAGAATGTGTGCTTGTGAGAAATAAAGTAATCCCCAGAGCAGAAATAAAGATTAACCTAACATAAACTGTCCTGATAACATTAAACTTAGATTTCCTAAATCATATATAAGTACCGTGATTTTCAACTCCTCACAAATTAAATAAGTGCATCAGATATCAGTCCTATTGCCAGATGTGACAGGTAGAGGATTGTGTAATACAAGAATGCACGGCACTCAAAGTATTGTCTTCCACATGTAGCACAGGGTTAAGCCTAACTCAGAGGAAAGTGACCAAACAAAGGAACAGCTAGCGGAGTGTTGTGGGCTCTGCTGCAGCATTAGACGCTCGTCTGCTGAGGGGCCTTTTCTTCGGCCATCCTTCAAGGGACGGGCAGCCCCAGAGCACAACCTGGAGCCGAGTCACGTCCACCGAGGACAAGGACACTCAAAAAGTTGTACAAAGTCCTGGAAGAGTCTGCCGTTTTTCATGCCGTCAGTCCGCTGTGATGCCTTTTTCTCTGAGCTCCTCAGTCACTCGCACCAGGTAGGTGGGGTCTGGGTAGCCAAAACTGTCAGGAGAAATAAAATTTAAAAAGGCATCACTGCATCTCTATGAGCTCAGGCAGCAAAAGCAGCATCTAGCCAAGGACATAAAGTGATAGCATTTCCTTGCCAGGAGCCGTCAGTCATTACTGAACCCTTTTTTTTCCCCAGCTAACACACGTCTTAGAAAAGTTGTTGAGACCATTACCAAATCAAATCTCCATGCGCAAGTCCATACATACCAGCGGGGCCCACCCCATATTGAGGTCTTGTGGTGAATGTCATTCCAGGTGATGACATTTTGCATGCCCGTAGTCATGGAGGTACCGATGGTGAAGATAAGGCGCTGCTCAAAGGCCCGGCGCAGCAGGCCCAGCACACGGTTCCCCTCGGGGCTGTCAGGGAGGTAGGCCACGCGGTCGGTTCCCGGGTACCGAACACCTGGGTTTGGGTGTTCCGGCTGTTAAAGGAACATACGTTGTGTTTTTAAAGGGCAGTTTCTTAAATTGCAAGACAGGTCTCTCTTTATGGGAAAGTATTTAAAAATAATAACTTTGAACTTTAAGAACAGTTATTGGTTACTTCTGACATCTTTTCAGTGTGCACACCTGCACACTTTGAGAGAAACTGATTTCACACATCACAATAAGTTTTTCTCAGCCTGTTAAAAGAACTTTTATGATGCCCTCTATGGGAAGGATATTGTGAAAGTCGAAAAACACTATATCAGGTGTTATCTCAGCTTGGGTTTGAAAAACTACACTATTATATCAGAGAGTTTGAAAGATGTTTACATTCACCACACAGTATCTGAAGAAAAGGTATTATTGGTTTCATTACAGGAAATGTGGGATCCAGCATTTTTGGAGTAAAATGTGACAGAAATTCAGACGTGCAGTACTGAATCATTGGAGTACACCTTGAGAGGGGAAAGTCCCAGTGAAACAGCATTGCGATAATACCTTGTGCGTCCTCTAAGGTCGATCCTTATATTTTTCACATATAAATCTGAGCTGCAGTCCTTATATACTACGGATATAAACAATTTACCATCATCAGAATAACATTTTTGATTTTGTGTTGTTTTTTGTGTTTAGATTTTGCAGTGGAGGGTCTGTTGATTTCATTGAGAGTCATTTTTTGACAATGTTTAATTATCTGTGAGCTGAATTTCATTACACACATTGATTATCAAGAGTCACTCCAGTCACACTGAATGACACCTGCACCTGCATCTGCCATCTTGGTCAACTCACCGCCTGTAGGCCCGGAGGGAAGCTGTAGATGATGCAGACACACCCGAAGCCTTCATGGCCAGGAATCTCCAGATCGGGATCCCTCTCTACGATCATTGAACCATTGGCAGGCTGGTTTCCGATCAACTGGCCATACACCAGCCGACACACAGGACAAGCTTTCTTCACCTTAAAGGCCTGATCCAGGCAAGAGCGACAGAATGAATGGCCACACTTCTCCAGGGCGGTCTTCTCCACAATGTCCCCCATGCAGATTGAACAAGTGTTGTTGTCCTCTACCTCGCTGTGGGAGGCCAGGCCAGAGTCCATGTCTTTTCTCTGGGCCACCTCGTGAAGCATGGCACAGGCCTCCTCATCAGCAGGCTTCCTGAACCTCTGCTGCTGTCTCTGGGAGCGCCGAGGTTGGGGAAGCGGAGGCTGGAGCAGGCTCCCCTCACCGTTGGGCTCCAGAACTCCCACACAGGGCAGCAGAACCCTCTTCCTCTTGTGTCCCCCCTCCTGCTTGCTCATTTCTTTGCGGGCACAGCGGCATAAGTCAATGAAGGCTTTCCGAGTCTCACTGGAGATGGGTCCATCCATCACCCCGGCTCCAGCGGTCCTGAAGCCCTCCACGGGCTGTAGCCTCACGGCACAGCAGCCCCCCCTCTCTCCTCGCCTGATGATACCAGCGCTCATCCCCTGCTTGTGCTGGAAGTCAATGAGCCAGGGCCGCCCGGCTGCGGCCAGGTAATCCCACACCGCCTGCGAAACCAGCACCTCATCGCTGCCCTGGCCAGCACGCACACTCATCTCATCAGAGGAAACTGCACAGGGACACACACACACACACAAAAGTCATCAGCACATTTGAACAAAGACGTCACAAAAAAAACAGGATGTGTTATTGCTGTTTTCAAACGCACGATGGGGTTCGACGCCTGTCCAGACATGGCCACAAGAGTGTTGTTGTCTTCAATCGCCCATGCAGTCTTACCGCCCAGGCCAGTGCAAATTACAAAACAAAAGCAAGGCGGCATCTATATCGGCTGTGTCTCTGCAGCGCGTCAAAGGACATGACAAACAGGCGGCGTCGCCGCGGACGGATCAGCTGTTCGGGGATTGTAAACAAAGGGAAACGAAAGCCCCGTCACACGCGGACAACATGCAAGGGCCAGCTGACGAGGCGCATGCGAACACAAAACAAGTGACACTTCCTGCGCTGGCCACGTTACCTTGCGATCCCATAAATCCCTTCAACTGCGAATAAAGCGTCCTGTCGAGGAGAGGACGAGGAGGAAGAAGAAGAAGAAGAAGAAGAAGAAGGGCTGACGGGCTGGAACAGACGCTTTCACTGCCGCTCGGAGGTCGGCACACTGAGCCATGCTCCGCGGCAGCAGAGGGGGATTCGGGGGATTTCGCAACACTAGCTTTCTCTGTGGACAAACTCGGTGTCAACATTAAGATGAGTGGGTCTCCTCCCCTCCCCCCGGCGCCTGGACACCTCCACCCCCCCTCCGCCGGTCGGGGAGCGTGTTCTGGCCGGATCACAGCGCGCAGAGCTCCGTCAGCCGAGGCCTTTGTTTCGGACGTGCTGCTGCAGTTTGTCCGCGGACAATCCCCGTTCTGTAGTCAACACATGATACGCAGAACGTATCCCCAGCTCATATCTCATCGGGGGTTCGGCAGCAGCCCATCCCTGGCGAGGGGAGTAATGCCACCCGAGCCCTGCACCTCGTCCCCACAACCACCAGTCTCGCCTGTGTTTGCTTTTCCTCGTACGTCCTTGGGCGCTACGCGTAACGCACGGAGCGAGGCGCACGGAGCGTCTCCCCTTGTTCAGATGTGTGACAGCTCTCTCCGGCCAGGGAACCCGCTCGGTCCTCTCATCATTTCAATCCGCGTCCCTCCTCCTCCTCCTCCTCCCTGGTCCGACGGCTGAGGAGCAAACATACCTCATCGATAAGAGAGGACTGGGACTCCAGCAGCAGATGTGACCAGGAAGTTCGTCACCGAGCCGACACGATTGGCTGACGAGCAGTGGCGCGCGCGCGTTTGTGTGTGTGTGTGTGTGCGCGCGCGCTGTGAGTGATTCATACTTCGTGATTATCACATTTAACAGTCACACAGCACAGTGCTCGGTAACACAGAGTCCATCCTACGCTCCATCGAGGAGAGGAAATACCCACTCGTTCAATTATGATGCAAATGTAGCTGCTTTTCAAGATACAGACACTTTTATGACAGCAATGACACGATATCGTTTGGGTATAGCTCAAACTGCTTTTTTTTATAAAGTTGTCTCGACAGATTGCTGAATACTACTATTACTAATAATAATGAAAATAAGAATACACGTCTAGAGAGAGAGGGAGGGAGAGAGCGAGAGAGGAGTGAATACTTGTATTATTTCTGTTATTATTATTTGCTTGCAGAGCTTACATTGTTTTATTTATTATAATTTCAAATGTATTATAATTTCAGGTGTAGATATAAATAGTGAGAGGGAGAGAGAGTAATAGGGCTGTCCTTGTTTCAGTGGCTATTCTAGGAATACATTTTATTCTAGTTGGCTTGTTTATGAATTGGGTATCTCTCAACTTAATCAGTTTCATTACATTACTCAGCAACCAATTAACTATTAAGTCTAATGCCTGAAAAAAAAAAAGTGCTCAGTCTAAAAAAAAATAACTCTGAGACCAACAGGACATCAGCACATTTTACCTTCGGCTGGACAGGAGGAGGAGGAGGAGGAGAGCACTCTGCTGCCCCTTTTCATTCTGGGTGGGGGAGGTGGAGACGGTGGAGGACTATGGAGACCTGGGAGTTGACATCAACAGCACACTGAGTCTTAAATGAAACACACTTCAAACACCGAGCAACTTAAATCAGCATATCAAATAAACACAATAACTGTGCTTGTCCGGTAATGTCCATATAATGAAAGTTGTGATATTTCTTGCTAACGCCACAAGCTACATAAGTGTAAAGCCCAGACGTCACAGATTCCAACAGTGTTTCTTATCACTCAAACGAGCAACCGTCATCGAACGGGCAGCCGAAGAACAAGGGAGGGAAGTTCGCATCACAGGACATACATAAAAGACGTCTTTCCTTTGATCCTTTTGATAGCTTGTGTTTTGATCTTGATCCATAAATCCGCTTCCACTAGCTAGCACAAAGGCTACTCGTCACGTTGAGATATCAAACGGCCTGATCCAGCACTGTTTGCTTCCAAGCTGGTGTTTCTAATGCTTCGACCAATCAAATTCCCCACAGTGGATTCTCCCCCTCAACGTTATTGAATGGTGTTGTTGACAGGGATTTGTATGCTGTCCGTCCAATCTCCTGGCTCTGACCGTCCGATAGACGTGTCAATCACCCAGATTGACCAATGGGCTGCTGAGCTAGAGCCCTGCCTATGTAACGTTGTGTCGCTGCCAGCTCTGACGGCATTTCGCTGCACTACAAAGATTGTTTTTAGAGACAGATGAGCACCCCTCTTTTTTAAAACTGTTGTATTAGATGTAATACCCATTTACAGAGAAATATAAGCCCGTAACCTTGCTCTGCTTCACTTCATCAGTATGAAATTTGCCACAGATAAAGTCCAGATATTGTTCTGTTGGATTTCAAGAGGAATGGGCTTCAGCTGCATTATTGCATAGGGGATATTCACTCAAAAAAAAAAAAAGGTTTCTAGACAGACATGAAATCTTTCATTTATGTTGTGTTCCATCTTCATTTACTCTGACGTGTTAGCTTTAAATAGATACCATGATTATGCATATAGACCTTAGTAGTTGCAGAGATATACTCTATATTCTTTGGGCATGTCATTTTTGAGCATGGACCTGTGAAAAGGAACTCAAATCCCGGGACATTTGCACCTTCTAGTCACCTTCAAATGCACATTACTGGTAACTGATTGCACACACTTGCACTATTTTATGTACATTCTATCTATAGTCCTATCCAAATCAATGAATCAACAACTGCCACTGGGTTTCCCCCCCCCCCCCCCCCAGTCAAATATGTCAAATGAGTTCTACATGAATGTAGGACATCCAGCTGTGAATCAGAAAATGAAGTCATATCCCAGTTTAGCTCCCATATGGCTGTGTCTAAGGGGTTGTTCCATTATTCATTGCAAGTGGAGCTGCTCCAGGATTTGGGACTGGTCGCCATCATTAAACCTAGTCACGGAAGCTTTTTAGTGCTCTAGAAATAATGTAAATTCTTTGTTGGGATGGATTTATTTTAGAAAAATATAAGAGTGGAATAATGGGGAGTACAGCAAAACCAGTTCTGCTGTTTGAACTTGTTCCTACTTATTTATAACAAAAACTGATCAAACCTTTTTGTCAGTAACTTCTAAATAAGTAATTTCTCTTAGAAGGTGAGGAAATATTTCATATTTCAAATGTTGTCTGTTGTCTTACAACAATTGTGAACAAACCCTCAACATCCGCATTGTATAAACACGTGTTTTGCCTTATAGTACAACGTTTTAGGAATCAATTAAATCCCATCTTTAAATATGTTGTTTTTTTTTACAAATATGCTATTTCAAGCTGTGAATCTGATTCTATACCACAGTCAGAGCGTCATTTTTTCTATAACAACATTGTTTCTATTTTCTATATGTCCCTATGTATATGTCCTTGTGTACTATTATTATTGCTTCTATATAATGTATAACGAACCATGTGAACAAAAAATAGTTCATGTCTTAGAAATAGATGTTGACATCTCTAAGGATGAGGACCTCCAGGTGAAGGATGTTGTGAATGATGCGGAGAAGACCTGCAGCTTGGGCTCTCCTGGGCCGGTGCCAGCATCTTTGCCCGGTTGCCGCAGTCACTTTCTTCATCATCCAACACATCCAACATTGACGGGTTATGAAGAGTTGCCTAGGGGTTCGGTCAGTGGCCGCGCTCCGTGCAGGCGGGGGGACGGGGCGACGGGGCGACGGGGCGGGCGCGTCACGAGAGAACGACGAACGCACGCGACACTCGCATCTGTAGTAAACGTCAGAGTCGACCAACTGTTCCGATCGCGGGGTGATCCTGTTCTGTTGCCGGTCGCTGCAGCTGGGTACCGCCGGTCTCTTCACCTCGCGTGGTCCTCGGAGGGAGTGTGATCGCTGAAACGGTGAACATGTAAGTGGCGGGTAACGGTCGTTGCTACCTAGCTACAAGTCTCGTGCTGTGGTCCCGCCTGCTAGCATTAGCACACGGAGCTAGCACACGAGTTAGCCTCGGCGCGTGTTAAAAAAATGAACCCCGGCGCTGGCTGTCATGAAGCCTTTTATAAACCGGTGGACCCTGCGCTCGTTCTCTTCAACGCGCCTCGTGTCGGCCGAGTTAACGTCGTCGTACCGACTGGTGTCAACCGACAGGACGAGGGGCGGCGTTAGCGCTGGAAAAGCGTGGTGTCATGATTAGCTTGGGAAACGTGACTCTATAGCTAACGTGAGCTAACACAAACTGAGACGCGCTCGACGCTCCTCGGAACACGCGCTGTCCTCGTGCCACGATGGACATATAAACGCGTTCTGTCGACACAGCGTGGTCCGACGATCTCTTATTGTGAAAATCTAATTGTTGCAGTGATGTGTGTGTGCGCGCGCGCGTGCGTGTTAGTGAGTGCAACATCTGTAATGTCAGATTGGCACAGGCACAATTTTGATTTGGACGTAATATGTCCAATGTTTTCTTCTCAAAGAGCAGTAATCGCTCTAGGTGAAGGATACTTCAGAGGCGCTCATTTAATTCCTGAATGATTGGGTGAGCCCAGATGTCCTGCACCCTGTGAACGTACCACGGACCACAAGAGCAGAATCATATGAAACGCCCCACCAATATTAACTGACTGAACACTGCCAGCTCTTGTAAAATATTCTGTCATGTGGGTGATGTTTGATTGTCTTAATATTACAGTTTATTTTTTCTTCATTCTGTCATCAGGCAGCCTGCAGCAGCGAAGTGGTACGACCGACCGGACTGTGTTTTCGTAGAGTTCTGCGTGGAGGACAGTAGGGATGTGCAAGTCAAATTCGACAAGTCAAAAATCGATTTTGGGTTAGTTGCATCAATGGCTGATTAAATTCTAATATCCCTTTGATTTTTTCCCTATAATATGGGTGTGTGAGTGTGACACATTCATTACATTACATCACATTCATTTAGCAGACGCTTTCATCCAACGCGACTTACATTAAGTGCATTCAACCATGAAGATATTTCTCAAGAAGTGCAAGAATAAATATAGTACATAAATATTCAGCAAATAGCCCAAAAACATTTCAAGTGCTTATTTGTCATTGTGCTTTTTTTTCTTCTTTTTTTTGTATGTTTAATATAATGAATTCAGGCAGTAAGGTGCAGTCTGAACAGGTGAGTTTTCAGTCTGCGACAAAAGCATTGAAGGGACACAAACTGAAGCTATTCATATGCACGATTCTGCACAGTAAAGATCAAATATCAAAGTGAAATAATAATAAACAAGATAGATATTTGAATGGAGGGGGACTTAAATGAAAAGATTAGCCTTTAGATCCTTTTTGGAAACAGGTAGAGTGTATGAACGAACCAAAATGACATAATGGTTTCCAGTTTTTGTCGGCAATGTTGAGGATATATGACGATCCCCTTTCTCTTCATCTCACAGCTGTGTCATTGGAACAGATGACATCAAGCACGAGAATACATTGGACCTTTTCGGGGAGATCGACCCCAAAGTATGTTTATCACTTAAGTCATAATTGTAGTTCTACCATCTGTTTATCTGTAAAACCTTCATTAAACTCCCTGTTCCCTGCAGGGATCCAAGCACAGACGCACTGACAGGTCTGTGATGTGCTGTTTACGAAAAGCAGAGCCTGGGAAACCATGGCCACGACTCACCAAAGACAAGACAAAGGTAACCGTCTTTAAAAGAAAGACTTGTTGATCTATACATATTTGTCATTGTTCAGCTATAGATTTGTTGCTCCCCAGATAGTGCCATCAATATAAAAAAAAATGAATTGGTTAACTGTTGAGTATAACTTCCCACTGATTCCCTTGTCCTGGTGAATATGATCCAAAGTGAAATCAAACATCCTTAGTTGTAAGAATGTTTTATCATCTAGCTGTACACGTAGTAGACCTCAGCATTGGAGAAAAAAAAAACAGCGGGAACAAAGTTAATACACTACATATATTACCAGGCATTAACGCTTCAATCTACCATCTCTTAGTGCAACTGGCTGAGTGTGGATTTCAATAATTGGAAAGACTGGGAAGACGACTCAGATGAGGACATGTCAAGATATGACAAATTCTCAGAGGTAAGAACATTGAGCATGTCCTGTGCCTGAAGTGAGTTTTTTCAGATGTACTGTAGTGATGACAAATGGATTTTGTCTCTTGTGCATTTCCTCCAGATGATGAACAGCATGGAAGGGGATGATCTATGTGATTTAGATGAGGTATTTAATTTTTAAAATACATATGGTACCTTTGTTTCAGAGATGGGTGTTTTGTTTGAGGAACTTTTAATCAAGTGTATTTTATGACGTAAAGACAGAATTTGTAATTATTACTTGTGCTTTGTGTTGCAGCATTATTCTGCAGACAGTGACGATGAATGTAAGTACTATTCTTAGCAAGTTGTCCTACTATGGGTAATCAGTTGTCACTAGATCTCATGGGGTGAGAAGGCGACAGACATTATACTCAGAGATGTCAAGTGTGTAAAAAACCGATGACTCATTGTGGGATCTGGTAAGTAAGCTAGAAAATGTCTCTGGGAAAGATGATGTGTCAAAAAAATCAAAGCACACAGAGTTGATCTGGCGACTTGCAGTGGCCCAACCCTTTACTAAGACACTGTTAGTTTTCCCTTTATTTTTTCACCCATCTGTAAGTAAGAGGTAGTTCATCTTTGCTATGAAATCCATCCAGAAAGTTTGTTGGACCGAAGTTTGTCGTAGTATAGTTACTTTTATTTAGTTCTTATTAGTTACCTTTAAATGTTTTTTTTTTCTGTTTGATTGATAACATTAGAATCTAATGCTGTTTACACACATCACATTTTACATCTCGTCTCTGTTCCAGAAATCCCCGACCTCAAGTAGATGAATACGAAAGCAACGCCAGTAGTAAACAAAGCAAATTGTTAGTCGGTTGAAGAGAGAGGAGGCACGAGTTGGCAGCCATGTTGGAGAAGAAACCTCATCTCTCTGCGCAGTTTCCGAGGCGAAGCCCCTCAAGGGTGTGACATGGAGCGACTGTTTGATACAGACATGCACAGAGATCCATAGCGACATACAGAGCTGTGCTGTGCTGTTCTGCATGGACAATTCTGTTCAAATGAAAATGTTATTGTTCATTGAGTTAAATGACTGTAATGGGATGTGCTGATGTCTTACACCTCTTTTATTTTACTTTGCGATGTCGGATTATCTATTGAACATTGGGAATTCTAATGAAGAAAAAGAAAAACTCAAAAATGCCTATTTTCCAAAAAAGTAGTTTTTTTTTAATGACACATTTTTTCCCCCTTAATTGTTTGTATTGTAAATTGCACTTTTGTTGTTTGTTGATATAAAAAAAAGGATTTCTGCTTCGAAATGGATGGTATGCAACATATGCAAATATTCAATAATATAATTTTCCAACATATTTCAGCAATTGAAATAATAAACAGATATGCTTGTGCAACAGCTCGTGTTGAGATTACGGTAGAAGAGTGGTGCTATATTCGCATGTAGTACCTTTGTGAAGGTGAGTTTGTGTCTTTATGCCAGTTTTCAAAACATTGCACAAGGACACCGGTACACAAGTTCATTTTTCTTCCATGTGCATACTGCATCGAGGGCAGACATCCTATGTAGTCTACCCAGCATTTCCCAAGTAGTTAAAAATGGTGCTGTTTATAAATGTAAACACACTAGAACGATGTTATTTTGAGGCTTCAGTGTTTTATTCAACATGTGTTGAACACTTGCGTTTGTCTTATGCTGTGGGAGTTTGAGCAAAAATTTCTAATAAACTGTTTCAGATTGTTGAATGCAAAGCCTCAGTATTGAACCAACACTTTAATTTATTTGTATTTAAAAAAAACAGACAAAGGCAAGATAAATAATAGACAGTGAGTGGGCAGGCAGAAAGCCCATTGTGTTTATTTTAGGCCTTAACCTAATTATTGTTTAAATATGTCAAAATTAGTAAATACAAAATTAATATACAGAAGTTTATTTGTGTGAAGACTACATGTAAGACAACTATCTAATTGTGTATTATAGTACAGTAATATCGGGATAAGAGCAAATGATGTGCATTTGTGAATTTCTAAAAAGATTCAACTTAATGTACTTTTGAGAGAACTAATCCTGGGAGGAATACATGTGGGAATGTGGATCCAGTGTCCGACAATGTTTTAAGGACAGGACCATTATGTACATTGAACATTATTCTTGATGTCCATACTGGCTGCAAAGAGATTGTTTCATAATTCTGATGTGAGACAGAATCATGTCTGTTGTAAGATGTTTTATGACACTAATGAAAGTGGTGGAAAATGTTATATTTAAGAAATGCTGTGGACCTTGTCCCTCATATCTTGTAGAATGGATGGAAAAGGAGAAACAATTACAGCAACTAATAGCAATTTCTTTATTTTATAATGTTGTATTTTAGTATTGCAAAAAAAGTTTTAGGAAACCATGTGAAATGTCACTCTTTAACCACTGTGTAGTGCTAATGCTTCACGGCAACTGTACTCTCACTTCTGATATACTACACAGGGCATTTCAGGGGCTTCCCAACTTCTCAGTACTCTCAAACTGAGAGCAAAAAGAGAAATGAGGGGCGGAAATTCTTAGTAAATAATTTGTGATTTTCTATGCGTGATCTTCCAAAACTGCTGTACGTCTAGGGCCAACCACAGAAGTAGGTTGAATAAAGATACAATCTATTCTTATTTGAATTGAACACATTTTCATTTAGTAAAGGCCAGAGATTATTCATGGTCAGAACCATTATTATCATATTTTTTCCTAATCTATTGTCAATGACACAACAATACTCTTGATTTAAGGTTTTAAAAATTTCTTGGTTATGTTCTGCTATACATGTTTTCACCAGTGAGTGTGGTGAGTGAGTTTCTACTCCACTGTGAAATGTTTAGGGGCTGCATGTGTGTGTGTGTGTGTGTGTGTGTGTGTGTGTGTGCGTGCGTGTGCGTGCGTGTGCGTGCGTGTGGGTGTCAGCAGTCTGGACCCAGGGAACAGAAAAATACAATGCAAGCACCTTCTTTTCAAACAACCCCCCCACCTCCCCCCAATGTAAAACTAAACTGTGGGCTTAAACCCACAAAAGCTGGCTTACCTCTGAACGACGGAGTCATGAGAAGGACACAATACTCGTGACAAAAGAGATGCACCAACTGACAAACTAATAAACTCTCAGGATCAACACTATCTTTTGAGGAAAAAGGCATCATGTCTCTAGTAACAGCGACCGTTGTCTTTGGTAGAATAGAATAGAATGGAATAGACAACTTTGTGACAATTCACTTGTCACAACAGCACAGTATCACACAGGGTATCAAAAATACAATTAAAAATACAGAAACAAAAAACGTTTTCAAAAAGATATGTACATATATACAGAGTGCAAAATTATATGATGGTGGAAAATTCTGTTCACCGTGTTTCCCCCCCAAACATCAGGCTGCTGGGAGATTAAATACACTAAATCACACTATTTTTAAAATATCACTGACCTGCATTCTACGAAGAATAATAAGATTTATGCTGGTTGTGCTCTGGAGTATCTATGGTGCAGAGACAAATATATATATATATATATATATATATATATATATATATATATATATATATATCAATAGAGCTACACTGTGCCATGGAAAAGGGAACTCACAGCCAGACAAACAGATCATAGAAACCAGCAGAAACTGTTACTGCCAGCATTTTGTGTCCACGCATAGAGGAGAGAAGCAGTGAGGTCAGCATATTCCATTCAGAGGGTCGTGGCCGTCCCTCTGGCTGCCCTGGTCAGCATGATGCTCCAGTGAAGAAGCTCAATGCCCGGCCCTGCTCTCCCCTCTTCCTCTCCAACCGTGGATTTTCCACTGCTTTATCCGACCTGAGCCTTCAAACCCAGCCAGCAACCCACAATGTAAACATCTAGCCTAATCAGTTCTGCCGCCACAAACCTAATTTGTACCAATCCAGAGCGCAGGTGGAGAAATTGAGAAACTGCTAGTTCTTTGGCGACCGCAGTATAAACATTATAGAGTGAATGTGAACCCGTGGCTGTACATTTCAGGGGAGACAAAGGATCATGGAAAATAAATGAACAACACGGAAAAAATAAACAATATCAAAAATATGCAAAAAAGAAGCAGAACTACCACTGCTCTTCCACTGATACCAGCTCACAGGCCCACTACGACTTTTATTTTCAGTTTTAAAAGTCAGTGCTATTTTCAATCACTGGTGTTCTATATGTTTTTTTATTCAGGTCTAGCTGAACCCTTGAGAAACTGTAAATCCCCCCAATGGGAATGTAAGATGCTGAAGTGCCCACAACAACCAAATGTTTGTTTACGTCTCTGCTGGTCAACCACAAGTCCTAATTTCAAAATCACCTCCTAAAAGTGCAAGTAAGTTTTCAAGGGCTTTCTCACTTGAATGAGTCAATTATCAAGCTCCATTTGGATCACTTCGAAATCCTTTAAAAGCCATTTAAAAATTCTACAATTCTACAATGAGCAGACAGACAGAGGTCAGGGCAGGAGAAGGGTTAAGTGATTTTGTTTTTAGATACGTAGTATGGTGCACTGGCCCCTCCCCTGGGATCAACGGGGCTACACTGGCCCTGGGGTGTTATAAAAAGGCCTCTGAGCTCCCCCTGCTCTGGTAAAGAGGCTGAATGTCTGCAGGACATGCTTAACGTTTGTCTATCCATGTTCTTCTACTAACAGCCAACAGGGGTTGGCACATAGATGCACAGAGACTGGCGTGTTGCTCCACTCAGGAGCTCTCTATGACAGAAATCAGAATCCATTAGGTTACACTGAGAGTTACATGTTGAGCAGTTCCCGTGTTGTTGCATTTAGCTTTAGAGAGGCGGTTGCTGCTTGAGGGCAAATTTGCTTTGTGTTTTTCTGGTCTTTTTTTGTGCCATCTCCTTTTAGCTGATTAGTTTGTTCTGCGTTTTGACTATTCATCCCTCCATTGCGTAGAGGTGGTTTTTTGATCTTTTGACACCATGTGGGAGTTCAGATCTATGTCTTTCTGGCGGGCGGTGTTTGCCGAATTCTACGGCACCATGTTCTTTGTATTCTTCGGGCTGGGGGCAGCCCTCCGCTGGACCACTGGACCCCATAATGTCCTGCACGTTGCCTTTTGCTTTGGGCTGGCGGCTGCCACCCTCATCCAGTCCATTGGCCACATCAGTGGAGGTCACATCAACCCAGCAGTTACCTTTGCCTACCTGATAGGCTCCCAGATGTCCCTGTTCCGCGCTTTCTTCTACATCGTAGCCCAGTGTCTCGGAGCTTTGGCTGGTGCTGCCGTGCTCTACGGGGTCACGCCCAGCAACATGAGGGGAAACCTGGCACTCAACACGGTAAGGTTACCTGCCACTCACTGGAATACTCTGTGTCCATAACTGCAAGTAAGCAGAGTGACTCCAAAGTTACATGACATTTTTTACATATGATATATAAGTAAGTAAAACTGAGAAAAATCTGAAAGAATAATATATACAACAATTGAAGTATGTCTAAGAAATTAAATTCTGGTTAAAACCATGTTAATTATAAACTCACATCATTAATTAATTTCATATCTTTCCTCACTCCTCTCATCTTTCAGCTGCAGCCAGGTATCAGTCTGGGCATGGCCACCACCATGGAAGTCTTCCTCACTCTGCAGCTTGTTGTCTGCATCTTTGCTGTGACTGATGAGAGGCGCAACGGACGCCTGGGCTCTGCTGCCCTTGCCATCGGCTTCTCTGTGCTCATGGGGCATCTTCTCGG
The DNA here is from genome assembly GCF_022379125.1 of Scophthalmus maximus. Taxonomy (NCBI): domain Eukaryota; kingdom Metazoa; phylum Chordata; class Actinopteri; order Pleuronectiformes; family Scophthalmidae; genus Scophthalmus; species Scophthalmus maximus. The sequence continues at coordinate 13,020,525 of NC_061517.1, forward strand.
GGTAAGGAATAACCGAGTCGTAAAAATTTAGAACAGCTCGCTGGGTTCACACAAGGATCTGAGCATTGTATTACATCAAATCTACACATTTAAAGTCTTAACCCTGAACTACTCTCTCTGTCTTGGACTTAGATGTACTACACAGGAGCAGGAATGAATCCAGCCAGGTCCTTCGCCCCAGCTGTCCTGGTCAGGAATTTCGTCAACCACTGGGTAAGGTGATCATATCTGCAAAAATTGTCTGTTTCAACATAATTATGTGACATTTTTACCACTACATCCTGCACTTTTTCTCTTTTTTGTGAATAACAGGTGTACTGGGTGGGTCCCATGATTGGCGGTGCCATGGGGGCTCTGCTGTATGACTTCATGCTGTTCCCCCGTATGCGAGGCCTCTCCGAGAGGCTCGCCACACTGAAGGGCATCCGGCCCCCAGAGGCTGAGGGCCAGCAGGAGACCAGGGGAGAGCCCATCGAGCTCAAGACACAAGCTCTATAAGCCCGGAGAAGAAGAACGGCCTTCTGACCCACGATCCTCACCCGTCACATCCCACTCTGCACCCTCTGTTCCCGGTCCATCCTCAGCCCACTCAGCTTCTCTGCACACATACCTCCTCCCGGCCTTCACACGCTAACACAGATCTCAAACTCCTTTTTGTGCGTCCATAACTTGGCCAACTGAATTACAGTGAAGGGACATCCACGGCCCTGACCATCTCTACTCTCCAAACCATCTACCCATTCTGCCTCCTCCTCCTCCTCCTCCTCCTCCTCCTCCTCCCTCGGACTGCAGGACAAAGATGGAGGGTTAGAAGAAGACTTGCCACTGAAGGAAGCACCCTGTGCCCTGCGGTGTGGAGAGTCAGTCACTCCTGGCTGACCAGGTGGCTACAACTGCTCAGGACAGGGGCCTCTCCCTCTATCTTTCCTTCCCTCTCTCTTTCTCTTACTGTTTTCTTCTTCTTTTGTAGTCTGCTATAGGAGTGAAGCTACAGTAGAGCAGTGGACTTCTGCATGCTTTTCCATTTTGATTCAGCGTGATCTCGCCGTGTCTCGTTTTGTTGTACGTATTTCACCAGTATTTATTTGGCTTTAGTTGTATGTGTGAGAGAGAAACAGAGTGAGTGTGCATGCACGCCTGTGTGCATGTGCATGTGTATGCTTGTGTGCTTGTTTCAATCTGATGATTAATTTTTCACTTTTCATTACAACAATCATTTGTCTGTATCAAGGTTATCATCATAATCATCATTATTTTTGATTTATCATGCAAACTTATTCTAGGGAAAGACGCTTCCCTTTCCACACCCTTACTGATACTGCAAAAGTTTAACTCAGAGGTTCAGCAGATTCTGTCTGGGGTGATCCCTTTATTTATCAAATGAAAATAATGTATGCCTTTCAGTCAAATCTTAAAACTAAATTCATTCAGTTGAGACTTTGTGTCTCATCTAGTGACGCACACATTCGTTTTTACATTTAAATAAACACTAATCACCGAAACATCTGGTCTTTCCTGAGCTCGGTCTTCAATGAAGTTACAATCACAAACACGAGCTGGTAGCGAGATGGTAACTACCAAAAAATCTGTTGCTACTTACACAGAATTTGTGTTGGGTTACATTTTAAAAGACTTTCTGACAGGATTTTGTCCTTAAAGCTTTAGAGTAGTGCTTTTCACTGATTCATGTACAGGTGTGTGATAGTTGGTTTGCTTTTTCTTCTGCGTGTCTGCCATGGAAAAACAAAGAGAGCAAACCTGACAAGCTGTCATGAGGAACACGTTTTCTAAATTGAATTATGTTGTTTGACACATCTGCGGGGTCTTTGTTCCATCAACTTGAGGTTAGAAATCAACGAGTGCATGAGGTGTGGTGGCTTCTTGCTGGTGTTAGCAAACACCTGGTGCCTTCTCTTTTCTACACTGAGCTGGGTGGCTCTCTAGGAGTGAAATAGTTTCATTGGCCAAGCTCATCTCTGATATTTGGGAGAAGAGAGAAGGTCACTGCAAGGCGACTGAAATCTTTAGTGTGTTTGTACAGGGTGACAAATGTACACCTTTATTCTTCATACAGTCTATGAGAGCAAATGAACTATGAAGCTCTGCATTGGCCCGGTGTCCCCTCTCTCTTCCATCCCTCCTTCATTCACCCTACCTCCTCCCTTTGTTTATGAGGCAGCCATCTTGTTCTGCTCGAATGAGGGGACATCTAAAGCTGCTGGGATGGAGGGATGGGGACAGGGCACTGAGATAAGTTAGAATTTAGACAAATTTCACTGGGGCTGTTATTGAACCAGACATGTAAGCTGATTCTCTTTCTGCTTCCTCTACATAACTTTTTTTCTTCCAGTGTGATTTCCCTGGCAGTGGTTGAGTAGAATTTACACTTTAGTGGCATGTTGAAATTAGAATTTGTGTTCTAATGGAAAAGCTTTGTGATGTACAGTGTAAAGTTTTCTTTTTTAAAAAACAAAAACAAAACAACATTTCATGATTGTTGAAACTGGATGGATAGGAAATATAATATTGTAGTTATGCAATGTCTCCTCTTTGGCTGATGGATTATGGAAGTGATGCCAACTGTGTTATACACCAATGTTTTCATTCAATGAACATCCTTTATGGTACCAGGCATACCATCCCAATTTCTATGCCATTGATTTATCATTTTTATATGTCCCAAAAAATATCCAAAAATTCTTATGTTTTCAATCCCTTTTTGTCTGTTTTTCTTTTGAAATCGCTCCAGAAAAATATGGAATTTAAATATATGTTTTCATACAGGAGATACAGTATATGCAACAATTATCGAATATGACATATTCCCCCAGTAGCCATTTACATAAATATTTAATATATCGGACCTACTGTACTTGTTACACTCTGTACTGCTTGTTCAGAAAATATTCCTCCATGTAGTTTTTTTAAAATTTGCCACAAACAACTAATAACTAATTTCTTGTAAACAAATTCACAAAAATATTTTTAGTATTTTAAGGAAAACTGCAATTTTTTAATATAGTTATAAGATTATATAGACTGTAGTAGTAGATTTGGATTGATTTACTCCAAAGACAATGCGCATGTTATAAGGGGTTATCATCCAGGGACCATGCATGCTACATGTTGGTCCATCCAATACACTATATGTTGCATATATATTGTTACAATATAAATCATTACATGCCCATCATCGACAGTGATGGTGCAAAGTGTCTTATAAAACCAGAGGTTTCTATATGGGAAGGTTTTGAGATACATTTAGATGCAAATAAAAGTTGCTAAAATCAGAATAAAATTTTGATTAAGAGCTCCCATGAAGCGATGGTAATGCATCCCGTCACAATAGTATTGTTAAATTTCAAATTAACTCCAATGCTTATTACCTCTTTGCGATTTATCCTGTAACAAATTAGTTATTCATTTGCTAGTTAAACATTTAAAACCACACAGCTCTCACAACAGAAAATGCTGAAGAGGCACAAACAATAATACACTGATTTAGTTACAAAAGAAACAAATCTCATTTGAGATATGAGAATATTTAAAGGATGGAGGATTTGGAGGATCTCTTTTGATCCTTAACATGCATTGTTTTTATCAGATTTTCACACCAAAGACTGAAGGCAGGTATAAGTTGCAGCACAACCAGGAGAAATCAAAAATCGAATGAAGCATATTTTATGTAACATTTAAGCTTGATTGCTGGGAGTTAATAAAGTCTTATGTCTAATATAATATACACTATAAGCATTGCCCATCACCATTATCATCACTATTTCCATCGTAAACGTCAGTGATGGAAACACTTATTGTTCCTTTTAATGAGTTTATAACATTGCATAGGCTTACCAAAGCTTATCAATAGCAAGAAGAGTTATGTACAGTAGGGGAACTGTCATTCAAACATGCCTGCCTCATCGTGACTACAAATATCTCCACAACCCCAAAGGACAACATGTGATTTGTACCATAGCCTAAAAAAATATAATCTCCACAAGTTTACTGTCAACTGAGTACCGATGTCCTTTTACCTTTACCCTTCCATGAGCATCACACTGTCTGCATCTATCACATATGATTGGTCATTGTTGGAAAAGCACTGTAATCTGTAAAGTAAACCACATACGAACATCACACATCACGAACACTGGCACTTTTTCCTCACATGATGGCAGGACAGATGAGTTTGACTCTGGTCTCCATTCCACGTCTGCTTTGAACTCCCAAAAAAGCTTTGATGGGAAGTCTTCCTAATTATTCAGTGTCTGGAGAATACTTTCCAAATCTAGCTCCATATTGTTACCTGTGGGACTAGACAACAGACACATACACATCTCTCAACACCGAGTAAAACTATTTCTTGTAAAAATGCAAACAACATGGCAATGGATGTCATGTCACTGTTATGAAGATAAAACACGTACATGTGTTCTGGGAAGATAACCGGAGAGTTTGCGCTGAACTCCACATCAGGATCTCCTGCCGTTTCCATTATTTCTTGAGGGATGGACTCCTGCGGGCTGAATGACTGCGGGAACCGATGCCTGGAAAAAACAATCACTATATCATGAACAAATGAGAGATTTAATCTCTTACTGCTGTACAGGTAAGCAAAGTTCAAACCTAATTTAGGTCAGTTTTTAGAGATGATGATACTGCTGCAGGAGAATTTGTAATAGAATATTTAGAGTAATAAGCTCTAAGTGATTAAGGATAAAGGCCTTTACTTTTAGTAGTAACATACATATCTTTTGTATTTCATGACTTTTATTCCAGTAGATTTTAGAGGTGGGACTCACTTATAGAGAGGCGAATATGCCTCCGACATTTTCTGCTTCATTTTTTGTCTCAAATACACAACTTTTCAAAAAGTTTAACAGACTTTCTTGAGGGTTCCTGGAGGTGACACTCAAATGTAAATGTGCAGTTGTAGGGAATTGGTCACTAGTTGGTAAAGGACAGCTCAAGTGAATAATGGTTTAGAAATGAAGCTAAAGAGAGGGACGTGTATGACACTTACACAGCGAAGGCAACAGAACTGTGGGGCTTATCAGACATAGGTGACACAATAGGAGGTGGGGCCATGGCTGAGTCAGCTTCCCTGCAAACAAACACACAAACAAGATATGTTCCCTATGTTTTCGATTCATCTCCAAATGTGTTTAAGTGCATTAGATGATGTGGTTTATCTGTAAAAAGGAATCTTCCTTACATGCCCACTTTAGTATGCAGTGACACAGGGATGTAACCCCCAGTGGGCGACGCTTGAGGCTCTGTTTTTAAAACAACAGGAAAAAACAGCAGAACTCCATCTGTTAGTTCTCACCTGAATTTAAGAACATAAAAGTGAATTTTTGTATGAAGACCACTACCTGAGTAGAATTTTTGGAAAACTTCATTCTTAGGAAATTCAGGATACAGGAGCGTTATGTGATTGATGTCCCGGATGCGGTCACCAAGGCTACGGATCTCAAGATCTCTCTTGGTGAAGGGCTGGATATTCTGGATTTTCTGGCCCCCATCTAGAAAAAAAAAAAAGGTGACAGTGTATGTGTTTGTGTGTGAGAGACAAAAAGAGGGAGGGAGAAAGAGAAGTGAGAGATTTATCATCAATTCATCCTTCTACCATCCACTGTGTCCCCTGTGGGACCCCAGCACTATGTTGAACTTTACTAGTCTGCTATTACAGTGAAATGTTACCCAAATAACAACAACTTGTGTGCTCTGTTGTTGAAAACTATCCAGCTAAAATGCCAAACAGTGAAACTAGGAAAACCTTAAAATATTTGTGTCCAACAATGTAATAAATTCTTTAAAAAGAGATTTATTTGTCAAGGGTTTAAAGACAAGTGGTGCAACTAGAACACTTACTCTCAGTTGCAGATACATAAGCGATGGTGATGCCTCCAATCTCAGAGTCACTAAAGCGAAGTAAGAACGTCCCGTTGGGCCTGTCTTTGAGAATCAGGTGTAGATGCTGCTTCCCAATGAAACCAAATATCAGCCTAATGGAGCCAAACATTGCAAACACTTGTCACCATTGCACATTGTAGCAAGTTGCCAATTTTAACTATTTCAATAGCAGTAGAGTGTCCTCACCCTTCACTCCAGTAGATTTTCAGGTGCTTCTTGGTCAGCTCCATTACTCCCTCAAACCACTGCCAGAAAGTGAACGGGCGACCTGGGAGAACCTCCTGTGGGATTGAAAGTCAATGTGAGTTATTGGTGTATGTCTGTCTGTGCATGTCTGTGCAGGACGACACACACTTGAGTGCACCTTGTTAAACTGGGCCCAGGAAACCATCATGTTGCTGAAGTCGTCAGCAAAGTCGGGCTTGTCAAAAATCTTCTGGGCCAAGAAGTGCTGGTTGTAGTGGTCCAGGTTGTGCTGTGTCTGGACCTCAGCAATGAATTTACTGTTGAGAGTGCTGTACATCATCCTCCAGGGCACACGCTCCGGCACCACGAACGGCACTCTGTCCTGATGACAAACACACATGGTGAGAATACTGATATGCATTGACAATGTCACACTATCATCACAGATGTTTATCGTATCATTCATTTTGTTTTTGAGATGTTAGGTGTTTAAAAAGAAATCTATTTCCAGCCAGTACTTGTTCTTGACAGAGCAAAGAGGGCAACACATAGTAAACTGCTTTTATTTGATTATTCTATGTAAAGTGTCTTTGAGCATTGTTAAAAGTGCTACATAAATCAAATGTATTATAACTATTATCAATCCAGGCCAACAGAGCTTGTGCACATTACTGAGTCTGTGGCTCACTTTCAGCTCAACACTGTACACTGGTGATGCTGTAAACAATATTTTGATTATGAAATGTTTATGAGTTTTTGAATGAGTGTTTTAAGTGTTACGTGCTGAATAGGTTTTGCACAAACTCAGATCTCCAGTAGTGGATAAGTGCACAGTATCTGGGGAACCAACACCCACATCTACAATAACCAATATACAATGTCCAGAGCCTTCAACTTCTCAGGGCAGAGCTCATCATCTTCGGGCGCCTTGCCACCAAGGAACTTCTTAACTACCTCAGCAGCCTCTGCCAGGGATATGGGTGAGGCTTCCCCCTCAGAGCACATGTTGGTCCTGGTGGCCCGGTCGGGCACAGCCCGCAAGAATTACATGGAGCCACAACCCTGTGGACCCACCACCTGCAGGCCAGGCAGCAGGCTGGGTCGGGGGTCTGGGCGTTCCTATCCCTGGCATCATAGACTAGCTTAAGAAGCAACAGAAGATTAAAATTATCTGATACTTACTGGTTCAGAAAAAGCACAGTCCCACATGATGGTGGCCAGAGCGTTGTTGTCTTGACTTCCATGGACAATGACAACCACCGGGAGTGAGATCATCTATACTCAATGACATAATAATGTTTGCTGATACTCCTGTTCCCAGTTGATCACAGGTGTAGCTGTTTAACTTGACTAATCATATTAATTATATGAGAAAAAAATAAGATCATACAGTAACAAAAGGGCCACACCTGTATCCTGTATGGAGTGTCACATCCTGTGATGGTGATTTCTGCTGAAAACAGGAGAGCAAATTTCTCCTCTGTCACAGACTCGGATCCCTTTCTATCGGCTCTCTTGATCTTCTTGATAGACTGTTGAGACAAAATAAGAGATTTAAATTTGCTAAAAAAGACGGAACAATAATTCATTCTAGGCTGATAAATCAAGACCAGCACGTACCATATTCCTAAAAGTGGCACATGTGCTCTTGCTGGATGTGTTGTGTTCTAGGATGGCTGTATTGTTGATCAGCTCCCCAACATTATCACTGCAGGCAAAATAACAAAGAGGTTCAATTTAAAACAAATTCCATCATATACATATATATATGTATATATGTATATATATATATATATATAAAAAACCCTTTGGAACCCAATTTTATTTAACAATTTGGGTTTAAAAAAACACCTAACAACAACTGATTGTCATATGTGATGTACAGTATGATTTCACAAATTCTTTTCAAATGACAAATTACATACCAGAAATGCTGCATAATTAAGAATACAATGTGTAAACCTTGCCAAACACATTTGATCAACCAAAACCAATGACAATCTTTATTTCTAAATAGCAGACTTTTGATGTCACTTCACATCAAACAATATAGAAAATAAATAATTTAATTATGAGGTAGAATAATAGATATATACTGTTGGGGTCTAGTTAATCTTGCTCATGGTGCATATAACAATTTTAACAACCAAATCATATTCATACTCATATTTCTGATTATTGTGTTCAATTGTAACCTTACTGTTTTAAGTTACAGGTTTTCCCCTTTATTCAAAGAACAACTTAACAACCAAAACTAGTTAATGTTTTGTTCCATAAAGGGTACGAAAAGGTTTTTTTGAAAACCAGTTAAGAGCAAGTCTCAAACTTTAGTCTGCCGTCTTACTGTGTATAAATGACTCACCCGGGTACACTGCCAAGATTCCTGGCCTGCAGTTCATTAATGATCTGCGCCTTCAGCACCACAGGCTTCCCGGGAGCTATTTTCTCCCCCAGGAGATATCGCACAGTGGTGGAGAACTTTGACTGAGTCTTGATGACCTGAGGGGGCTGCTTGTCCACTACAAGAGAGCTGAAGGAGACATCAGTTATAGGAGTGAGGTAAATATGTTTAAAAGTGAGTCATCTTTCTTGCTCTTTGCAATTGAAGGAGAAGGAAAAGTTTGAATTAAATGAATTAACCTTTACAGTTCTCCAATTTGAAACAAAATATGAATAAAATAGACAACAAAAAAACAATGTGACTGTGCTACCTTTGAATCAGAACCTGGAGAAGTTGCCTCAGCCTTTCCTGGAGATCTGGGATCGGTTCCACTATCAGCATCAACTCCTGTCTCAGCTTCCCGTTCACCCCGAGCAGCTGCTCACACCTAACAATGTACAAAGACAGTGAGGAAGTGAAAAGTGTCTTTGCAGAACATTATGATATCACAGTAAAGTTGACTTTAGACCATTTGGATATAAAATGTCATCACACATCATAATTTTATCCTTTCACAAAAAAGTGTGACATTTTGTCATAATTAGACTTGAATTTTTATGAGGTCACAGAAACCTTTAACCAGCCAATTCTTATCAGTTTATCTTTGAGTTCAAGTGAGCGTTTGTGACAAATTTAAAGAAATTGTCTTTCCTAAGATATCACTGATGGAAAGACGGACAGAGAGAGAACCTGAAAACATAATGCTGCTGTCATCAGCATGGAGGTATAATCAGTATGTTAGTGTCAAAGGTTTCCTTGTTTAGATGAAACGTTGAATGTGTTAAAGGTGTGTGCTTTTGCTAGGAGAGGATAGAAGCAATGCGATGCAGAGGTCAATCCAAAAGGGAGTAAGTGGAGTGAAGTGCACCTCACCAGGTCTGCAGGGGGTTGAGGTTTTCGTCAAAGGGATGTCCAATGGCGGCCTTGTGCTGCTCCCACCTCCAGGTCTTCAGCCTGCTGATCAGTCGGATCTGACACTGGTCCAGACAGTCCACACACTCCTGTAGAAACTGGAAACGCTTCTACAACAACCAATGTCCAAACACATTAAACTGACACACATGATTGTGATAATTAGACGACAAAACATGTCAAGCTCTGACCTTAGAGCAGCTCTCTACTTGGCAAATTTATCTACAATGTTTTGATATGGAACTACTTAAATATCAAACAGAATATGAGATAATAAAAAAAAAACTAATTTCCTTAAAGGTTCCAATAATGTTGGCACTGGCAGCATAAACCATTTCCTAACTCACCGTGGCCATTGCGTTCACTTTGTACTCCAGCTGCTGGATGTGGTTCTGGAGTTTCTGAATTTCTGATTGTGTGGGATCCAGTCCATTCTGTTGGATTGGCCCTGTACAAATAATATCATATGCTGAGTTCTTCACTGCATGTGGATGGATGAAGCTGTGGACATTATTCTCACAAAGACACATTCTCTCTGTTAATTTTCTAATATACACAACTTTTTTCACTTATGAAAATTACAGAAACTTGATCCATAAATGGTATGTAGGAGGAGTAGAAGTCACATTTACAGTACGTTTTTGGAAATGTCAAGGAAAGAGGGAAGCATGTGAAATGGCTGTGGTAGTTGTTTTTGGCACCAATGATCCCACTCATCTAAAAATAAATCCTGACTATATGGAAATGTATGGAACTATATGCAAAACAGAACTTTAGGGTTATGATCAATGCCAAAGCAGCAAAAGAAAAACAATTGTAACATCAAGATTTAACATAAATAATAACATAAACAATGGCTCTGCTGCATTAAAGTCTTCCAGTAAGCAATGTCAGTGAGTGAGCATGCACAATACCAGTAAGTAACTCACCTAAAAGGAATCATCATTAAATTGATAAATTCCACTATTGATTTTCCTGCTTTGAAGAAGTTTATAGTCTGTTGTGAAAAGTGTCTATAGAGGAGCCGAAGCGGGCTTCAGGGCTCCATTCTTGGCCCACCACTGTTTTATATTTGCATGTTAAACCTCTGTCATGTCATTCAGAGGTGTGTGTGTGTGTGTGTGTGTGTGTGTGTGTGTGTGTGTGCGTGTGTGCGTGCATGAGTGTGTGCGTCCCACCTTGTAAACCCTCATAGTTCTGTCTCTCCCAGTTGAGCTCTTCTTGCAGCTGGTGCATCTTTTGTCGGATGTCCTGGACCTCCAGCACCTTCAGAACCAGGTGATCTACATCCTGCATGTTGGGGAACGACGACTCTCTACTCTCATACTGTTGGAACTGTGGAGGGTTCGGGATCTGAGTGTGCTACACACATTGAAAAGTAATGTTGTTATTACTTGACAGTATGTTGTTTTTTATAAATACACCCCGATTACAGTGCATACAGATCTGGTGTACAAAACTGCTGTGATTAAAAAGTTACAACGTTCTCTTCAACTCCAGCTTCAACTTAAGTTGATGGACATAAAAGACAACAGACATATTTGCATCTCATAAAGTATTTATGTCTTCCCCTTGTACTTGCAATGGTATCTCATTTTAGTCTAGCCTATAATATATACTCAGAGTTCAAGCTTCACCAAAAGGTGCTACAGATAAAGGTTCAAGGATCTTACCGTGTTGAGAAGAACCCTCTCCTTCCTAAGGATGTCTCTGACCATCACTGCAAACTGAAGAGTCTGCTGTTGAAACACAGTCTGTAAAGCAAGCACATGTCTCATTAGATGCTTAAAACAGTCTATCATACCACAACGCAGCTACTAGTATGCAGCGGTTTATTCAGCTCATGTCATCGACAAAACATTTCTAGTGGCAACTAAAAAAGGGGGGTAATAATGATGGTGATCAAAATCCTTTTCTGAGTCACACTGAGTCACAGTACCATGGTCCTGCTGATCTGCATCAGCTTCATCTTGACCACCACGTTAACATTCTGCTGCGCGATCGACTGCAGCATGCTGATGATCTGGTCCAACAGAGCTCGAGCCTGGCCCTCCTGCTCCACCTGGTCCAGCACAAAGTCGTCCCTGTGAGCATCACACACACACACACACACACACACACACACACACACACACACACACACACACACACACTCACATCACACACATCCAATCATACATGAACATGCATTTAGAAGATAGGCAAAACACTGAATCCCCAAATTGCCGATAAGAGCTGTGTGCCGGTGTATGGCTGGTGAGTGATAGAAAAAGCTCTGTGTTCAGAAGTGCTGCATGAATGTGTTTGTGAATGAATGTGACTTGTACTGTAAAGTACTGTGCCCGTGTGCGTCCGTGTGTTTGTGTGTGTGTGTGCCCGTGTGCGTCCGTGTGTGTGTGTGTGTGTGTGTGTGTGCCCGTGTGTGTGTGTGTGTGTGTGTGTGTGTGTGTGTGTGTGTGTGTGTGTGTGTGTGTACCATCTTTGTGTCTCAATCCAGTCAGCGAGAAAATGTCTGACTTCGATGGGGAAGGCGGTTGGGGGATAGAGGTTGTTGATAGTTTCATCAGACAGGCGCTGGATCAGTTGGGACATGTGTTGCCATTGGGCCATCATTAGGCAGGGCTACAAAAGTCCAAGTGACATGACATTTAGTATGACTATTCAATTTAACTACATATTTCATTTACAGAAAAAAATGAGGCTGATGCTTACTTTTTTTCTTATTATGAACAAATTCTTGGATGTGTTCCATATTCAATAAACTACCAGGCCAATTAGGTCTCTGAGCTGCATTGTTTCCCCATTTTGTTGAGTTCTCTCTAATCATGCAAGTCATCAGGATACAGCACATGGTGAGTGGTCCCTGGTGTAAAGTAATGCCAAAGAGAATTTCTCTCTTCCCAGAAACATCCATTGCGGAAATGACTGAGGCAAGTTTCCTCCCTCTCCTGTATAGGACCTCACATAGGCCCATTGATCACATACCTGCAAAAGGATCTCCGCTTTTCCATTGTGATGTCTAAAATAAACCAAATGTCATGTGAAATGTTTAGAGAATTTAGTGGTAGAGCCGAGTGTCATATACACGCTCTAAATGGGGACAGTCATTTGATCTTGGAAAATCCTCAGATCTTTTTGTCAGTATAAAACAATGTTGAAGCAAATACTAATTTAAATGAGGTTGAGAAAGTTTTGCACCTGATTCGTTTCCAAAAGATTAGGTGGAAAGTCTGACACTACACTGATCTGTTAGTGAAGGACAATAAACAGAAGTATAACAGAAAGTATTCCACTCGTACCTTTTATTGAAGCCTCTGTTTGCATATCCTGCCATTAGAAGATGTGTCAGTGTGCTTATTTTGGATTTTTAATGCTGCCGAGTTAAGTTTGCTTTAAGGTGTTTCTGATGAAGTTATGAAGTAATGGTTTAGGAATGAGATTCTGGTTTGGGTTTAGACCACTTCATAATGTTTACCACATGCAAAGGCTTTCTGGCATACTGCCTCGAAGGCAACCTTTTCTTATGGCTGTAGTGTACGAGCATCCCGTCATCAACTGTTTATACACAGAACACAATCTCAATATTCCTCGGAGACCCGTACAATCTGGACAACATGCAACAGCCTCTATATAAATCATCAAGTTATAAACAGATTGGACAGAAATAACTATATTTGACAGAATGACAGTATAAGGTTAATATGCCAAACTAATGGGAAACTATTTTGCCTTGTTTTCTGTTAGTGTAAGCACAGCATCTGTACCGAAGGTTTTTAAAGACTACTTGGATGATTATGCTCTTTATTGAACTCAATCTTCTGAACAGTGAAACCCATCAACATTCATACCAATCAAACAAAATACACATGACATGATTTCACGGAGAAAGGAAGACACTTTCCAGATTTCCCCAACGTGTTTTCCATGGTGTGTGGGAGGAAGTGGTGCAGTAGTGGCACTGCCTCCGAGCGGATCTTTCTAGAACTGGGAAACCAACTGTGGCTGTTTGGAACTGATCATGCAAGTATTCTGTAACATGAAACACCATCTGTCCACCTGCCTGACTGGCTTGAGTAGCCTCTGATTTCTAACCTTGACCGGGTTTTCTTATGTCCACACTCAGACTCATTGTGCGGAAGCAGCAGCTGCTCTGTGTTATGTGTGTCTGATGTTTTTTTCCTGCTGTTTGCTCTATGAAAACTGGGTGGCTGAATTTCATAACCCGGAATTTAGATACTGTGTATACTACAGTATTAAACTTGCCCTTGCAAAACACAGAAAATGTCACGGCTGCCTTAACTTGTTGTAAAAAGAAACTACTCGTACACGCTAGATCCAAATACAGACAAACAGACTTGTTTTTTCTTTCACATTGGAGTTCAGGGCAGCTACACGTCACATTCAGTTTTTGTCTGGGATTACAAAATACACACCAGTTGTTATTTGGGGAGCTAATCTGGCATGTTCAAATCGAATCATTGCCAGGGCTTATGCAACATTAACGACATTGGGCTGCACATGATTACAAGGAGCAGCACAGTGGATTGAAGGATTCGTCTCACTGCTGCTGCCGCGATCGTTTCAACACTCCCTTCCACATTTCGTGATAAACAAGACAATTATTAAAAGTGCCACTAAGGTCTATTTTTTATATGTGATGAAGGATTAAAAAAAACCCCACACACGATGCGATCACATTACTAATGATTTGAAACATGGCACTTCGGGCCGACGCACACCCTGCCTGTTTTTTTTTTCTTCTCTTTCCTTGTATATGAAATATGGAAATATGAAGTTGAGTCCCCGCAACTGACACGGCCCCGTCAACTTTTGGACAAAGAGAAACGCGTGGAACAACCAGACGAGCGGCATTCGCCCCTTACCTTGGGTTAAAGGGAGATTTCAAAACATTGATAAGTGCCGCGGCTCCTTCTCCTCTTCCTCTTCGGTCCGGTGGAGACTCCGCCTGCGGTGCGAACGGGCCGGGCCTCAGCGCGTCGTGCCCTCCATCCTCCCTGACCGGGTCCCGCTGCAGGTGGGCCGACGAGCGACCCAGGAGAACTCGTTCCCTCGTGTCTTGCTTGGCGGGTCACTTCGGACAACGCAGGCGGGAGGTCGGACTCACTTCCCCGAAGACGCGCGGTGCGTCACCGCCCGGAGCAGCGCGCTTTATTTCCTGCCCTCACTTTCAAGTCGGCACATGACATGACCCCCGCACACACACCGAGGAGGCGTGTGCCGACAGGCCCGCCGTCCGCCGACGTCGACGTGCATGAATCAGAGGAAATAATAATACATAATAAAAAAAGATGTTGTGGATCAAACGTGGCACCGTGTTTGGAGCGTACATCCGGATGTACAGTGGCATTTTGCACTGTACATCCGGATGTACAGTGGCATTTTGCAGTGTACACTGCGGTGAAAGATTTGGCCCTGCAGCTGAAAGAGAGACAACAACTGTGAAACGAGCACAAACGCGTCGATCGCTGCTCGTTCTTCACTCATCACTTTTACACTGGACGGTTGCTCTCTCTGGACATGTGGTCGCAAATACAAACACTGGCGCTTCCACACAAATGAGGTTTCATATAAGGGCTAAACTATTGTTTGATTTGATTTGTGGACAGGCCCATCTCACGCGTTTTGAAAACAGAAGGCACAGCCGAGTGTGTGTGTGTGTGTGTGTGTGTGTGTGTAGACACTTCCTCAGAAGGAGCTGTACAGTAGGCGGAGTAATGTTGAGTCACTTCACAAGAGGCTGCAACTTCCAGTAAGTCACACGATAGCATATCTGTAGAGGGCAGTCCTCCACGTCCTGCATCTTCCTAACTGTATCCACTGACAGAGAACAGCTTCTGTATAGATACATCCATTATATATTATATTATATTGTATTATATTATATTATATAATCAGAATATGCCTATAGGACCACAACACGACCCATTTACAGTGGAAGTGTAAGATGTTATACTGTATGGACTCAGATGCATTATATGATTATATTTAATAACTAATTAAATAAAAATAACAATCATAATATAAATGGCCTGTCCATATTAATAATAATAATGATCATGCAGGTTCATTATTTCATGTGTCATAGTGCAGCGGTCCCCAACCCCCTGGTCATTTGGTACCAGTCCGCAGAGAAAGAATAAATAACTTACATTATTTCCGTTTTATTTATTAAACAATGAACGATGTTTTATTTTGAAAAAGGACCGGATTCCCTCTGTTACATCCGTAAAAGTATGTTCGAAACAACAACTCTGCCGGTGTTCTGGATTAAAGTCACATGGACATTAGCAACACACTTCGGGTGTCATTGTCTCCCATTACTCCTAGATGGGACCGTGTCGTTGCAGAGAAACAAGCTCAGGGCTCCCACTGATTTAGCGATACGGTGAGTTGTATTCTTCATGCACTTTATATTTGTTTTTGTGTTGTGTCTTATTTTGAAGGCATGTTTAAACGTTACCATAGCGACCAGAGAGTGTTGGGGGCAGAGAGGATGTTTCTCATGTTATGTTGTTGGCGCCATGTTACGAGGGCGCTGCTAATAAAGTTGCATAAGAGTGGATTCACGTTTATTATTATATTTAGAAAATACCACAGTTTTTATGCCGGTCGTATCATTTTATTTTGTGTATTCATCCGCCACACCTTAAAGGCCAGTCCGTGAAAATATTGCCATTACATAACATTAAACCGGTCCGTGGCGCCAAAAAAGGTTGGGGACCGTCATAGTGTACTTCCTTTTCGGAGAATATGACTCCTCAGTACTTCCCCAGTGGAGCCACTAGGGGTCGCAATGTGATTCTTATATACTTTACAGTTGAGCTGCTGCTGTGCTGTCTCAGGGTTTGGATTGTTGTTGTGTTTCTAGATATGTTATGTTTGTTTGTTTGTTTGAATGTGTGACGTGTTCTCCACCTGTTTAATTGTCATATTGCATTTGGTAATTTTTAATATGTTCCCTGGATCTCATTTGTGAGCATTCTGGGTCCCCAGACTGAGTTTCAGTAAATGAATCACACAGGACTCTGACTAAATCCATATGTTCTGATTATGCTTTACCAAAAAAAATAAAAATCCCTGCAATATGTAGATTTATCTTTAAAGTTCTAATCTGAGTGGATTTGTGGTCATTCATCTGGTTTTACATTTTCTTGGATTGGCCACATGAGGGAGGTACAGACCAGCATACACCTTCTTGTCCTCAGCATGTTCAGGGGTCTGTTTAAAATCAGATGCAATCATAGCAAGATCTCGCATGATCATCTGCAGGCTTCCCAACATGATGCATTATATAAACCATTTGATCTGGCTCTGTCAATATAAGATTTTGCCGTCGTTCTCAAGTCGACACTCCAGTTTCAATTCTTTTTAAACAGAAATATGTTTATTCTCCTATAAATCTATTATTCTCTGATAACAGTCATGTGAGAGGGGGCAGGCCAAACCTTTTACCAGGACATTCCACCTGTCGGATCCAATTTCCTGAGAGTTTTGATTGACCTCTCCAACAGAGAAACAATGCACTTTGCAAAGATTTGATCATTTCCTTTCAAAGAAGCAGAAGAGAAGTTTTTCCATTGTTCCCTCTTTTTCTTCACTTAGATTTTAAATGTGCCTTTGTTGCTTATCTTTGCTGCAAACTTCATCTAATGATCATGATTCATTTTCTCCATGTTCTCTTCTCATAGGTCTTACCTCTCTCTTCTGAACTGCCGGATGAAGCCAGCCTATATGGACTCGAGCCGTAAAGATTAGACTCTTTAGTATTCAGGCCAATATTTGTGATGACAGCTACACCTTCCAGGAAAGAGAGAGAGAGCCAATATTTAATGTTAAACAGCATTGATCTTATTCTCTAAAAGCAGTCTGCAGTGGTAGTGCTTTCTCTATCCCAATATGCAGCTTCTCCTCTGTCAAGGACAAGAGTTTGACAAAATTACATGAAAAACATTCAATAAAAGAAATGTCATGGGTATTTAGAACTTGACAACAGATGCATCCAAGGTTGTTGTTTTCTGTGATGCATTGGATTTTAGCTCAGTGTTTGTGTTGTTGCTGTTTTTTCCACATTACCATTCTCCGTGCATCATTTCTGGGGTCCTCTTAGGTAAAGGGCCCTATCTGCAGTCGAGTAACATCTGGAACTAATACAGCTGTGCTGGCTATCTGTGGGACCAGGGGGGGGGGGGGGGGGGGGGGGGGGGGCTAGCTGCTGCTTTGGCCCTGGGGGTCCATGTGTCCCTGACTTCAAAATAGACTTGATTGCTAACAGCTGGCAGTCCTAACTCACCAAGTGTCAGAGCTCTCCTCTGATGTCAACCTTGTCAATATCAAGGCCTGGACAATGGAAGGCCAAGCCGCACAGCAGAGGCAGAGAGGAGGGCTGCGTCTGTGTGAGATGAGATTCAGAGAATGGCTCATGAAGGTTGTTACCATTAATTGTGTGCAAGTTTTTGTCAAAGCACCTTTGAATGAAAAGCACACGCTGAAAAGATTGGCATGAACAACACGAACATCTGATATTTGAGTTTCGTGCAGGCCGGAAAAAAACCCAATATTTTCATCAGGACAAATACAAGCAAATACAACAAAATGGTCGTGAATGCATATGTCAGCACAATTCGGTGACTACAAACTTTGTTTTCCATCTGACATTATCAAATCATATAAAATGTGTTGTAAGGTAAATGATTCCTATATAACCTAAACTAGCTCATAAACCATAAACTGTATAAAGGTTATTTCCTTGTGATTCATATGTATAATTTTCATTTACTCTTTGGATATCACTTTTTATCCATTGTATCATAATGAGGAAAGTGTGACAGCTGTGTCCTATTCATTGCCACAGTATAAATAAATAGGACAGCGGCTCATTAGCATCTTTTATTATCCAATTACAAACTCTGCTCGGCTAATTACTTCCAATCAGCAGGGAGAAGAAAATGATTGACTTCCTCGAGGACAGGCATTACTCAGGACAAAAAGGACAAACCGTTTTTTCACTCACTCACTGGAAGTGAGTCGCAGAAAGTCAGACTAAGTAAATGCTGTGTGTTATCATTAAAGGAAATAAATCATCACAAATCACCTTACAGCAATGCCATCACACAATATGGAGGTAAAAGCTTTAACAACTTCATTTGTGACTGATCCAAGTTCAAACCCCCTTTTAGGTGATATTTTACTTGTTGTAAGGTTTAGTGACTCTACTGTTAAATTAGGCCTCTCCTCATTGTGCAATGTCACGTTACCACATGGTCTATTTTACCTACACAAGGTTATGTTATTCTGCGGATTGTGTTATTGAGTTTGTGACAGAAAAAAAGATAGGACCTAATTTTTTAACAGCTGCAGAAACGATTATCCTTCATCAGACGATGAAGGGCAGCCGCTGCACAAGGTTGCACTTATAACTGAGCTATGCATCATTATTAGACAATTAATTACTGTGTCATCAACACCACCAGCACCACTGTTCTACTGGGATTCAGACAGATGTTTCAGACTGGGCTTTGACACCACTATCCATAACCGAGGAGCAACATGTCCAGTTCCAGGCTTCAACTGAACTTTCACTTCTTTGCACAGAGTTGCTCGGATTTACTTCGGCTCTCACTTAGTTTTGAGTCTTTGAAAAATGTCAGAAAGGGCCAGAAATAGCACAGGGGCAGGCCGCTGGGACGGGCTGTTGTTTACAGACAGTGACAGGGATGAAGGACCTCTGTGCTCTGGTGCTGGGCCTGGAGCCTCAGGGGTGTACTAGCACTGCTTCTGTTGCTGTTCTGGACACCACAACACATAAAACCACACAAACCCGCAGGATCAAATACCCATGTGCACATGGACACACAAAACGTTTAGTATTCTCCTTCTTTGTTTTAATCTTAAAACACGCAAGCGCACACACGCCTTTCTTTCTTTCTTTCTAATCTTGTGCCACTCACAGATACTCAGACTCACCCATGGCACAGTGTCTCGTTTTAAATTTAACCGCAGCGCACCTTTCAATTTTTCATATTGACTTCACCTGCTGATGGTACAGCCTACTGTGTGAAGTCAATTCAAGCTGATGTTGGAACAAATCCGAAACATCATGACATTTTCCTAGCGTGTTTACACGTTAAAGAATTTAGCAATCAGTTAAAGTAACTGTGCTGACCTCAACAACGGGGTCAGGCCAGGCTACGGACACAGACACATGAGGTAAGCACTGAGCACCAGCATTGGGTCACTTCTGCACTCCGGTCAATTGAAGGACCTTGAAAAAGCAAGGACATAACTGCAGTACAATATTGACAAATTCTGTTTAATATTGTGTGTTACTCTTCTCTTAAAATACAGTCTTTTCTGAGGTAGACCATTACAGTTCAAGAACATTATTATCATTTTTAAAACAGACATCAACAAAGACATGAAATAAATACTTTCATGTACAATATGCCGCAAAAATGAGGTAGAAATGGTTACAGAAAATGTACAATAACCAAGAACAAAGTTACTGTGATAACAGATCAAAACATGTAAAAAAATAAACGCTTGTTTTGTTGGACAAACTGTCGGGAGTAGGGGAAACAAAACTATTTGTACCTCTAAGTTATTATTTCATTTCTGTAATTACATGTGAATAATTGCTCGCATTACCTAGACGTTGCCAATCGACGCAGGGGATGCTCTGTAACTTGTAAATGTGTTTTTCAGTTTCTGAGACAGTGATCAGTATGCACAGCGGGGGTCACTCTGATTGATCTGCCTGTATGGCATGACTGAAGCCACCAGCTGGAGAGGGAAGGCTGCACTCTGATATAAGGTTGCTGGACATCAATCAGACCACTTCCACTCCAGAGGAATCGCTATAAGGGAAGGGGAATGGGGTTGGGGGGCAGGGAGAGGATACAACGCCACATGGCCACCGGGGCTCGTGGCCAGGGGGCAATCCAATCTAATGAGACTGCACAGGGGAGAGAGAAAAAGAGAAAAAGAATGATGAGGGAGGGAGGAAGAGGCAGAGGGAGGAAAGGGCGGTAGGAAATATTACATCATCCTGTGTATATGTCCTCAGGACCATGGCAACAGTCTAACACGGACGACCTCTGTACCTGCAGTCCACTGACCAGGTTTTTCCAGCTTGTTAGGACAGAAGTGGAGGACTGCTGGAAAAGGAGAGATTCGTCTGGATTGTCTACATGTTGGGTTCATCCACAATATGTACACATTAACTTTGGAATTTGCTGAAAGCTACACATAAAGACTTTTTTTTTGCCTCTGTGTTTTTTGTTTGTTGTCTTTTTGGAAGGTGTTTTGTGCTCAGGTGTTCACTGTGAGTGCACTTGTATGATTGTGCGTGTTATATTTACATTTACAAATGAGCTGTGTAAAACTATAGACAGCAGACATGCATATACAGGATACGGAAAGACTGAATTACGCAGAGACCTGCGAGCAGTTAGTCCAACAAAAAAAGGAATATTTTCTGTATTCTACATAGCATTCTTGAAGACAAACATCACTCCACCATAAACTACAATAAAAATTAACGATAAAAGAACAGAAAAGAAAATGCATTTATATATTCATATATAATAATACATGGATTTTATGGCATCAAATATCCTTTGAAATACCTGAATTACATTCAATGTTACTCTTTGTAGCATATTCAAGTTTCTCCCCCGAGGTAAAAGTCCAGCTGCAGTGGGTATTACGAGACTGTCGGGTTTCTCCTCGCTCCTCTATCTCGCTCTGCGACACTCCCTACTAAGACCCTAAGATTACATACATTCTTTATTTCATATTTCTGAGGTAAAGAAATTCTTCCTGAGCATTTCAAACAAGACTACATACTAAGAAAACAAAAGGAGTTAATGAAATAGAAAACAGACACGCTGAGGGAGAAGCTGGGCGCCCAGGTGGGTTAAGTGTTGCTCTGTAAGTGTGATTCTCAGAAAAACTGCCCTTGATGAGGAATGTGAGGTCGATGAGAAATCATATGGAATCCCACAGCAACAGTACAAAAATCATAAAGTAAGTTGTCTGTGAATTGTACCATTTCAAGTGTGAGCATATACGTAAATATAGGTATGCACGTTAAGTATTTCTACAACCAAATGTGTTGAGTGTAACTGCAAGGTTTCAACAACTGATCACCTGGAAAGTGACAGCCACATGGTCAAGTTTAATAAATGTGAATACATTTGCAATAATTTTTTTCCCCAGACTGTTGCATCAAGATTTATTCATAGGTTATCGAGAATATCGATATAATGTGATTTTGAAGACAGGTCAGTTTATATAATATAACAACACTGCTGATTTGGCTTTTGGTTTGACATGTTTTTGGTCAAAAACTGAGGTTTGCTCTAATGTTGCTGATCCGAGCCCTTCGTACTGAATGATTAGCAATAATCCAATGACAACATTAGGTTAACGTGGACTGGACAATAAATACAATCCTGAGAGTAGCAGTCAAAGGGGGTATTTTCCAAACCCTGATTATCGATAATCATGGACCACATCACCTAGCAACAAATAATTGATTTTGTCCTGGTCCAAGGCTAATCAGGATCTCTGAAAGTATCCAAATAGCTATCTGATTCTCCCATTGGCCTATGACTAAAACACTACACCACAGCAAGGCCTATTCATCTTTCTTCTCTTTGGGAAAAATAAAATATTGCAGATATTCATAGCAAAACAAAAACAGTACACCATGGCATGCTTCTGCCAGTTAAACAACTTTGTCAGCTCTCCAGTATCATTGAACTTCTCTGGCTCTTTTGGCTTCATAATCTGTTATTACAAAACAACAACAAAACATTCCCAAGGCTTGCCATGTCAACACTAAGACAGGTCCGTAGTGCAGTCCAAGTACAGTGACTGGCTGCTTTCTCAGTGGCTATACATCTTGCTCCACTCTATACAAGTGTCCAGTTCTTTTGTGGTGGTGTGTGGGCGCACCTTGCGGAAGGCATTCTCAAAGTCCGTGAAGGCTGGGGGTTTGGAGGATGTCGGGAGCCCATGCATGGTCCCAGTGGGGGAGGCTGCTGAGGAGAGCGCCTGCTGGCTGAGCTGCAACAGCTCCAGCACTGAGAAGCCCTCGGTGCGCTGGAGCACAGCACTCAGCTCCCTTTCACTCAGGCTGCAGCCCTGGGGCAACAGTGCCTGCAGCAGCACTTGCCTGCGCATACCTACATCCGGGAGGCCAACATGATACCGCTTGGCGAAGCTCTGATGAACTGCATCTTGCAGCAGATCTGGCCTGCCAGTGGCGCATACAAGAATAACCAGACCAGTAGTCCCTACCTGGGCTTTCTCCAGGGTGGCCAGCAGTGTCTGCCTCAGCCCGTCCTCTTCCATGGCCTCAACCTGACTGAGCAGCACTACCGAGGGCTGCCGTGCCCCTGCCACCTGCAACAGAGACCCCAGAATGTGCTCCACCTCAGCCTTCCCTTTAGAGGCCAGCATGGCTCCACTCAACCGGTAGAAGGAAGCACCCAGCTGTGAAGCCAAAGAACGAGTCAACGTCGTCTTACCCCCTCCCCGTGGGCCAAACAGCAGGACGGTTCTTGCTGGTCGCACCACTGGACTGGGCCTTAACACAGGCCACAGCAGATCCTCCTCAAGTGCAGTCTTGACATGGGTGAGGCCCGCTAGCTCGCCCCAGCCAAGCGCCGGGCTGCAGTCTAATAACTCCCCATTGACAAGGTCCAGCAGTCTGGGATCTGGGCTCTTCATAGTCTCAACAGTTGGACCACATAGTGGGGCTCTTTTGTGGGCCTGAGAGTGGTGCTGCTGCTGTTGGGTGAAGCCCTGTTCTGCCACACCATTCTCCCCCGTCATACCTGCTGGAGGGCTGTACTCCCCCTGCTGCCCATACTGAGGGGACACAAGGGGCTGGGAAGAGGGCTTACTGGGCTTAAAGGTTTGAGGGTCTCCGCTTCCTGAACTGCTGAAGCCATTTCCCCGGCACTCTGTTTTGTCATTCACACTGTAGGGTGAGTTTCCCCCAGCCTTCAATGGGTCATAGCTATATTTCCTGTAGCGAGAGCCATCCCCAGCCTCATCCTTTTCTATATTCATCTCAAATGCTTTTCTTTTTAATGTCCCTCCAGACTCAGATGTCCCCAGGGTAGTGCTCTGGTAACTATAGCTGCCACCTACCACTGTGGGCCTCGAGGGTACTGGGGTAGGGGCTGGTAGACCTGAGGCCAGGTAGGTTGCAGAGGGGTGGCTGTAGCTGGGGCCAAGACTAGTCTGGGGAGAGTATGTGCTTGGGGGATAGTTATAGACCGGTGTGGTAGGGCTATAGCTGGGCACCAGAGTGGGGGTGGATTGGAGAGTGTGCAGGGAGGCAGGGGGAAGTGCTGCATTGGGTTGGGGACAGTACCCTGAGGAAAGATAGGTGCCATTGTAACTGGAGGGGTACTCACTGGAGCCACTGCAGGAGCTGCTGCCACTATAGCCAGAGTCTGAAAGGTTACTGTTCACTACAGACACACTGCCCACTCCCGGAAGGCCTGCAGATGTGGCTGCAACCTTGTCGTGGCCTCCTGGGGGCACCAGGGAATAAGAGGCATCACTGCTGTGTGTCAGTGGCCAGGGCTCCAGCTCAGTCTTGTGGCCATTGAGGCTGCCAAAGGCTCCTGGCTCTGGGTAGGTGCCAACATTAGGTGGCTTGTCATATGGTGAGTCCAGCACGCCAGCGTACTTCTCAGCATAGCGCTTCAACAGGTTGGAGGCTGTCAAAGCAGAGATGTCGTCATTGGCCCAGGCGTAGTTGGAGGAGCCGCGGCTGCGACCAGAGTACAACTCTGACTTGTGGGCCGGAGAGGAGGTGGTGGAGGAGACGTCCAGGTGCTGCTCAGGCCACTGGCTGAGAGTCTGGGCGTGCTCTGGGTTCCAGTGCATCTTTAACAGACCTGGCATGAGAAACGCAGAGAAACCATGTTATATTTGTACTTAAATTGACATCCACTGTTTACTTCTTACAGAGGACAAGACAGATAAAAACTGAAAGCATTTGTCATGGTCAGAAATGTATGACATTGTTTTAAGAAAGATCATCATGCCTTCAACCACAAATGATAAACTACATTTATCATGTAGTACAATTTCAATTTCCCAGAGAGGGAGAGGAAGGTAAAGGGGAGCCGGAAGGTAGAAGGAGAAAGCTGAAGAAAGAAAAAGAGTGAAAGCAGATCAGAAGCTTGTGTTGTTTCCCAGCTTATGTTGGAGTAGCGATAAGATCCCTCTCCTATTCCCTATACTGCTAGTATCTGCATGTCTCCCAGAGGAGCTATTGTTATCTCCCCGTGCATGTTACTCTGAATGCCTGCTCTCTCCGCCCTGCACCCCCAGCTACCACCCACCAATCCACCCACCCACCGTACACCAGCTCCAAAGGCCCAGTGGCCGGCTGGACAGAGGGTGGGAGGGAGGGAGGGAGGGAGGGAGGGTCTCTGTGTGTGGACAGTGGTGTAGAGAGAGTGAGAAAGGGAAAGGAGGAAAGAAAGAAAGAGGGGGTTGGGTTGGGAATTGCTGCATAGTGTGCTATTCATCAGCACAGTCTCCCATGGAACATTGGGAAAGTGGAATGTCTGCTCCTCTGGCTGACTTCAGCACTGGCCCAGGTCTGATTGATCACGGCTGCTACGAACTGAGCACATCGCAGAGTTAACAGGAGAGAAGACAGCCAGGGGAAAGAAAAGAATTGTCCTCCATCCATGACCCTGCATGAAAACATCCTGTTAACCTCTACAATATTCAACTAGCATTCAATTTGAAACGTGTGGAACATGCACGTACCAAGTAGTGTAACAACTCCTTTAGGGCTGCAATAACAAGTGCTTTCTCATTATTGATAAATCTGCAATTTATTTTTGATTAATCTATTGTTTTGTCTGTAAAATGCACAAAATGGTTGTAATAATTCTTCAAATACCAAGGTAATGTGTCTGCATATCTTGTCTTGTCCAACAATATACCAAAATCCAAAGATATTCAGTTTACCATCATTTGAGACGAGGGAAAGCTTCAATTTCTTAATTCTTCGATGTTAGGAAAAGCTCATGTTTGGCATTTTTGCTTAAAACATGACTAAAGCACATTGAAAGATTATTTGACAGCCAAAATAGTTTTAGTTTTCTGTTCATCATCTAATTGATTAATCGATTTATCATTGCAGCTCTAAACTGCTCTGCCTTCAAGTGTAACTCTCTTTTCTGTTACTGTGAGTATATGTTTATGCATGTATTCACCAAATATATCCCAATATTGTAGTTAGAAAATCATCTGTTTGGTTGGAAACTAACACTGCCTCTTGCTGAGGTATTAGCTTGACATTCCACACATAGCTTGGTATTATTGAACAGCTATGATTTGCCCTAAGGTGACAACTACTCGAGCTGGAGAAGGTAGGTAAAAAGGAATAAGGCAAAAGCCGTCATTACTGGCCTCTCTGCCTTCCTTTCAGTGGGCGCCCGATGATTCATTATTCATGGCCGTCTGTGTGTGTGGAGCCAGGCTTCTTATTGCCATTTAAATCAAATCTCAATATCCACTGCCTGTGATTCTGCTGCTGCAGCTCTCCCGCTCTCAAGCTCACTCCTAAACTTTGGCCTCTTTCTTTGCCCCTGCTTTCCAAACCTCCCCATGTGTGTTTTCAGATTACGGACGTTATTTATTCAGTCAAATGAGACCAGCAGACCAGATGGCGGTTGGATTATCATGTCCTTCATATTCAAATCCACTGCCTTAAGTTCCCAATGGCCAAACCAGTTCAAGTACTCCCCTAAGCTTCAGCCAACCCACACAGCCGCACACCCAACACAAGAAGATGGAGAAGAATATTCTCACACTATGTTCACTTGTTCTTTTAACAAACATGCTGAAGACATTGGCTTGTCCACACCCAGATGACCGCATATTTTTTTCTGGTCTGACTTGCAGGTCTTTGTCCAGGCTGCAGAAACCATATATGTCCTGCAGGCCCTTCCCATCTGCAGCCCAACCAGTTTGTGAGCAGCCCCAATAATGGGCCCTGTGTGTGACAGAGATGGATGAGAGCCCAGGGGAGCTCATAAAACCTGCAGCGGGGAGGGAGGGATGGAAGGAGGAGGGATGGAGGGATGGAGGGAGGGGAGAGAGTGGACAGCAGGCGCTTCGTCCCCTCTAAGTGGACTGGAGCGGACATTAGAGGACTCTGTGAGACAGGCGGACTGCTGTCCACTCCATCAACAGAGTAGCACCAATACTGAACGGACCTGTCTCCCTCTACCCCCTTGACCAATGTAATGACCAGCTGCTGAGGAACCAATTCACAGTTACATTTTTATAAGTCTTTAAAAAAACAGTGCATTATTCTCTATAATAATATAATAAACTTTAATTGTTTCTGTATATACACAGTGAGTTAGATGAGTAATAGCCCACCCCTGATGAACACAGCAGGGTTTCAGTGCAGTTGAGCCCTTTCCTTGTAATTAGATCTTGCCTTCTGTTGGATAGGGTTTTTTTCCTTTTTCTGGAGCAGTAGCACTCGATAAACTGAGCAAGCTCTAATCTACACTTGTGCTCAAATAGGAGCCATCATGTAGCTTAATTCACAGGAGGGACAGAAAGAAAGCTAAGATTAGAAGTCGGAAATCAGGACAATGAGGGCATACTGATGTTGCAATCGTTAGATTGACTTTAACATACTGTATGCGTCAGTACGATGCTGGATTGTAAATCATTCTTTACAACACAGAAACAAGACAATACAATCATTTTGTGAGTTGTGTAATCCAAATGGAAGATGCTGTGTTTCAACTTTTATTATGATACACTTTTCAGCTGCAACACCGTGACATTTCCCAGTCAAGCCACATCCACATCAACTCCATCTCACATATCAGAGGATTATCTTCTTCTTTTTTTCCAACACACATTTATCTAGATTAACCAAGAGATCAGTATTATTGAAAATGGGAATCTTTTCCTCATTCAATTAATTTTTGAAGCTTTTATAGCCATCGTCACTATAACTAAAACTGATCTATGATCCAGTCACAAGAGGGATGAAGGAGAATTTAAAATAACGTCTTTTCATTTATCAGTGGCATTATTACATTCATGTTAAACAGCATTAAGAGTTAAGTAAACATAAATATGTGATGTGACTGCTCTTCTATTGATGGTCTCATTTGGCTGCGGGGAGGTCGATAAGGACCTTGTGTTATGCACATGAAACTTCCCACTGTGTGTGTGTGTGTGTGTGTGTGTGTGTGAGTTGTCGGCCCCATGAGAGACAGATGTTCCTCTGCTGACCACCTTACTGTCTGTGCGGCCATTGTTGTGGACGGCCGTCCGGCAGACGTGCGCGGCTCGGACAATCCAGTTGGCCCTGAGACAAAGCCTGAAGGATCCTATTGTCAGGGGCCTGTCTAATTATGGAAATCTTATTAATCTATTCAGCAGCAGTCCACTGACAGCTTTTGTGTTAGCCTGGGATTTATTGAGGGACCTGTGTGTGCTGCATCCTATTGTAGGAGCGTGTGATGAAGACAGTGGCACAGCTCTCTTCAGCAGAAAAGCGCTTTACTTTGAGAAGGCCCTAAAATTAAAATTAGACCACTTATGGCTCAGGGGAGGTGTGTTAGGTTCACTGGGGATTTCTGCCCTCAAATGCTCAAATTTAGTATCTACACAGTCACTGAATCTACTGCTGACTGAGTGAAACTGAAATAGCCTTTGGCCCATGAAGGCTGGAGTACTCTAGACTGTGTTGTGGTTTCCTATAAAAGAAGTATCAGTGGGTAAGGTGAAACTTTATCTTGGCAGGAAGCCCAGAGATGGAGGGCTCCAATGCCGTTTCACAACTCCCCTGAGGTTGCTTTCCCCTTCTCCCTTCCCGGCACTTTTGTTTTCCCTGCCCCGAGGAACAAAACGGACACGGATGCAACAAGCCTTCTGGGACAGTGTGCTATTAAAACTGAGCCGATTGTGAAGAGGCCGCTTGTAAACAAGGGCGCTGTGGATCAATCCAATCAGGGCTCTATTCAGGGTTGAGCTCTACCCCCAACCACTGACCAGAGAAAACGGCCGTACACCTCCTCACAGAGACACAAAATAGGTAGAGAAACATGCTTCTATATCTAATTCTTAATTCCTAATATCTTTTAAGGAATAAAGGACACATTTTTTCGAATGTCCAAGCTCTGAAAATCCAGAACTATCATGATGCAGACCTGCACTTTAAAAAATATTCTATATAAAAAAAGTCATATAATAAATATTTTCTGTGAAGAAATGAGAATTTTTTTCTGTTTGGTAAATATTGTGTGCATTACCTGATTATTGTGTGATGTGACGGTGGATTTCATCTTTCAATGACAACCTGTATATAAAAAGTCTCTATATATGTGTGTGGGAAATGCGCTAAAAGGCAGACGCAAAACAAAAACATTTGAGTAAGCCAACATTGTGAGTAAAATGAAGAGACATACACAAATGGTTATTTGGCATGGAGGAGTAGATTAAAAGCCTATAATACGACTATAAGAGGTTTTGGGGGACAAGTTGTGCTTGGAGTGGGTGACAGTATTAAGAAATCTGTGACAAGTTAAAGTCAGCTTGTTGTGGAAGTAGAAAAAACTTTTGGAACCTCGTGTTCAGAGCAGTTTGTTTTTGTTTTTTTTACATGTTTACTGCATTATTTGAAACTTTGCTCATATGGATATTTGACATTGATATTTCAGTTTATATAAGACAGAAAACAATGGAAAGCACAAAGGTCCCCTTTATACAAGTTGAATCTAAAACCTACTTTCTGGTCTAAGATAGTATGGCCACACAAGTCGAAAAATTTACAATTTACTTTATGCCAAAAACAAAATTCTTTCAATGCCTCAAAACAAAATGCTGCTCAGTGGGCAGTGTCAAATTGTTTTGGGAATGCTGTTTCAGTTGCTGTGACATTCTGTCAACATCTGAGAAACAGACACTTCAAAAGAAAATTAAATGCATGCACTTCAAATTCGAAGCTTGAAGCCGCAACAAAGGGGATCGACAGGCAGAAGATGGGGACTGGGGAAGAGTGCGACAAACACCATTTCTGCTGATGAATCACAAACATGATGTTCTGATGACTGCATCAGTTGTATTCAGCAAGTGCAAGCTGATCAATGAATTACTGGATGAAAGTCCTGCTCGCTGGAAATAAAGAAGAAGAAGAAATTATATATTTCTTCAAGAATCTTTCGACACTTTTCATGTTCTGTTTATGTTAGGTAAACACGTCCAATCAGCCTTATGCATTGATTGTTATAAATGATCTGGAGTTGAGCTTTGTGTGCAGAGCAAGGAGCAACTGAGAATCTGTTATTTATCAGAGTTTGTTATCACGATTTCGTTCACTCTTGGAGGCCCTTAAGTCCTCTGTTCTCAAGTTCACTGAGATTTATGGCACTAATATCAAGCGGGACATTCTCACTGGGCTGCAGCCGTCCTACCGCTGCACACTACCTGGCCCGTCATAAAAACACCAATCTCAGAGGCCGGCCACATTTTACAGCCTGGCAAGTGGAGACAGTGGAAAATTGTCTCGAGACATTCTCTCACTTTTGGTATGAAATATACATTTTATCAGCTCCTGCACAGTTTGGGCCAGCATACTAGATAATAATAAATTCCTGACATATATTGTGGCTCAAGTTTATTATACTAAACTCATGTTACACGGAGTCAAGTTAACTCCTTGCCTCTATTATCGTGTGGGGTATTGCAAAGAAGCTGTTAAAGGAAGTGCGAGGTCAGTCCGTGAGAGACCCTTCCTAAACCGCCTTAAAACGGGGGATAATGCACACACCAGACAACAGGCATCATAATTTATCAGCCATGCATAATTGGGCATTGCTAGGGAAAATTATTATAAATCTATGTGTTAGTCACAGGGCTGCCATCAGTCAAAAGAAAGACAATCCCACACTCCCACTCTGCCTCTCGCTCCCTCTGGCTCATCTGCTCCCTCTTTCATGGCCCTAAAAAGATGTAATAACAGAAGAGTGCGGGAGCTCTGGTGGGGAGTTTTCACACCTGCTGCCCAGAGCACGAGCAGACGCTGCTCTTTTCAAACACGCCTCACCAGTCCAATCCCAGGAGGAACAAGACCATCTCCTGCAGTGGCATTGAGGGATGTCCTCTATGTGTGTGTGTTTCTCTCTCGCTCTCTCTCTTTCCCTATCCTCTTTCTGTGGAAAGAGCTATCCGTACACTCCGTGTATCAGAATGACAGTTTGACTTTCTCTATTTTTTTTTGCTTCATCCCCCTGTGGGAATGTTTCAGCCCCGGCTGTCAGAATAGTTTTTGTCAGTTTGCGCAGCTAATGTGGTTTTATGCGAAGCGAAGGACAATGTGACAGCACTGTTCTGTGTACTTTGAAGAATAATTAAATCACACCACTTGTATCTATGATGAAATATAGTTGGAATAAATGACAGTTATTGTTCAAAAACCAATAAATAAAGAGAATAAAAACAAGCCTCTGCGTGGCAAATCTCCAATTCATTAGCAGGGAACAAATATTCACTTTGTCATTAAAACCTTTTTGCAGAGTGGGCAGACAGAAGCAGCAGCCAAACTATTTAATGGTATTTTTTTTAAACAATGATTAATTGACAAACATGTTTAGAATTGCTAATGATAGTGCAGCAAAAAGCGAGATCCCCTCCGAGTGCATGCTCATTTTTACAGCCCTTATTCTCAGCACTCTCCAAAAACTAGAAAAGCCTCCGGAATAATTGCTAGATGCGTCACTTCATGCTCGTAATTTTAGAAACAACTCCCCCATCCCCCGTGCCTGCTAACGCACGTCCACAAATGGTGAACAACCCCCCCCCCCTCCTTCAAGAAAAACAGGGTTCCTATTTTCTGTGACTGCAGGCTGGCTTTAGGTCATTGTGTCCACTAATATATCAAAGAACAGCTGTCCTAAGCCTCAGCGATGACCAATCACCCCCTCCATCTGTCTCACCAGCCCAATCTCTGCTCTATCTCGCCCTATTCAGCTCTATCTTCCCCTTGCAATCTCCTTCTTTCCCTGTTTCTCTGCCTCTCCACCTCCCTTATCCCCCCCCCACCCATTCCCAGTGTGCATGTTGCATTCCCTTCCTTCTGTCCAAATCCCCTGGCCCTCCCTGCTCCCAGCTTATACTCTCGGCACATGGACAGCTCTGGGATTTGGTGGTTTACGTTAGTACACAACACACTACAGAATGCTCAGATCATCCGCATTTTATGATCACTGCACTGCAAAACACCTAATGGCAAAACAATTTAAGTATGTTATTTCTCAAGTGCATTAGTCATTTACTAATTAGCTGTGCTGGTGTGAAAGACATTGGGCCTCATTGTCGAGCTGTGAATTGTGCTGCCTCAGGAATCCGTTGAAGTGTTGCCATCAAAATGAGCCTCACCACCCTGCTTCTTAATTTGGCCCTTAACGGGAGCGGAGGTCTCCTTAATGAGCTGACGAACCCTCGACACAGAGCAGAGGGCCAGTGGACTCACGGGGCCCTGGGTCCCTAACCTTCTTTTCTTCTGCGAACAGAGGCACGCACACACACACACACACACACACGCACACGCACACGCACACACACACACACACACACACACACACACACACAGGAGGCTAATTAGAGCCCATTCACACCCTACACTAATGATCCTGCCTCTTCTTCATACACATTTTAGCAGGCTGTGTGTTTACTCAAGGGCCTCACAGGCCCCTCCACTGCACCACTCATACCACTCTGCCGACAATAGTGGCGGACGCTGGCATGGCCCTCCAACCTGCTCCTCCGGGGGCCCGGACAAGATGTACTTCTTCTTTTTTTCTATACAAACTACTCCATGACTTGGTCGAGTCATTCACAAAGACACTCGTACAAAACATAAAAACGGAGCCAGAGAGGGAGAGGGGTCAGTCAGAGGAGAGCTATAAAAACTGCCAGATCTGGACCGTGTGTGTGTGTGTGTGTCGTTTTAAAAGAAAAGGTATCGCTACACCAGCGGGGCCCCCCCAGCAACAAGAGTTAGGGCACTCCTGGGTTGGCGGCCTGGGACTGATTTAGGAGTGTGTTTGAAGTGCAGATTACAGATTCTTTTCACCAAATCCCTCCAGGAGTATCCATGGCCCCTGGAATCTCTCTCAGGTTTCTTCTCAGGTCCAGCAAGGGCTGCTCGCCCCAGCTTGAAGTCCTCTGGACTGGCCAGAGACGAGGACCCAGGCCGGACACACACAGGAAGAATGACACAGACACGCACACACACACACACACACACACACTGGCTGAATGTGGGATCAAAATCCCTGCGACTGGATATGTGAAAGGAGTCCTAACTGAGTGTCACCATGTGCGCATTCATACACTGGGATTCGTCCATGTGCTGAGGCAGAAATGCCTACAGCAGGAGTCAGAAATAGGGTTGGGATGTCGGAATGCTCGACATTCCCACAAAGGGAATTTCAACATGGAGGTGAGAGTCTTCGCAGGTCCTGCACAAAGAGCCTCACAGTTCGTTTTTTTGTTCAGCAGAATCATGACTACATTCTTTAACTAAGAGACTGCAGTGTCACCAGCGAAGCACAGGGGTGTGTTTGTGTCACTGGTCTGAGAGTAAACAGTGCGACTACCTTACACTGCTGTGTGCGCTCTTACGATGCCTCTGTCTACACACGCGCACACTAGCAGGCTGTTTTGAAACGATCTGGACCCTGCAGAAGCGCTGCAGAACAGAGTCACTCTGTACATGAAAAAAAACATCAAGCTGCCGGACAGAGCAGAAGAAAACCATCTTTGTGTGTCCCGATCAAAAAAGATAATCACACAAAGGCTGGCACGTTGTGTACTGTAAGACTCCCGTGAAGGACCAGCAGTGAAACGGCTCCGAAGGCATCCTAACTATTCCACCAGCAGTTTGTGACATTCTTGGACGTGCTGTCCACTGCAGCAGCCCCCACTGTGCTCAGGCGGCGTGGACTAACAGGGTGCAGGGAGCCGATGGAACGACCAGTCGTACAAGCGTTACTGAGAAGCAACACCAGCATGCACGCCTGCCGTTGGAAATGAATGATCTATTGGTGTTCTGTGAGCAACTCAACCTAATGGGATTTGTAGGTATAGATTATCATTAAATGGGGAGAAGAAAAAAAAAACCCACAGCATGATCTGGGAGAACGGACTCTAAATCAACCAAGGGCCTCTTGTGAGAGGACATGTTTCATAACAACACATGAGGTCAACTACTCATTCGGCTGGCAACAATTCTAAATTCCTTTTATTTGATGAGTGGTTGAATACTAACATTAGAAAAGAAGCGAATAAAGTTTAATGGTAACTGTCAAACATCCACTCACGATGCTTTATTACGCTTTCATTTTTTTGGACCAGTTTGAATTCACACACACTTGCTTTACGCCGCCTCTGCAACCCATTTTTTTTTTTTACCATCAATTATTAAGTAATACTTCTTAAATTAAGCATTCGCTGTGATTTCCCTCTTTTCTTGTAACTGTCATGCCGATCATGGTCCTTTGAGGCAAGTTAAAGAGCTGGTAAAAAGGGTCTGTTGAGGCCGAGGCCACGGAGGCAGCCCCATGCTGGCCGGCGAACAATGCTGTTTTGGAGAGCCACAACACTGGACTCAAATGAAACCTGGTGGGTGGGTGAGAAAGGGGGAGGCCAAAAACTGGACAAATCAGTTATTAGGTCAGCATTTTTGAGGGAGAAAAGACAGAGAAGAGCAACAGGGAGGGAGGGCAGGAGGCGGCGTGGTGGTGGGTCCTGAGCTGTATTGCTAAAATGACACTGAGGGGGTGCCTGCTGCTTAAACCATCATCAGCCCTCCAGTCTCCCTCTTTCCCCTCTTCCTTCCCCGTCTGTGTCTTCCGCCTGATGATGAAACTTTGAAACTGACAGGGCCAGTGCCCAGTGTTTTCCATAAGGCATGTGAAGGGGGGAAAAAGGCCGGTTTCTGCACTGAGACATGCACTACTACACCATTACCTGTGCTTTTTTTTTTCTCCTTCCGTCTACAAATTTCACAACACAGTATCCTCTCCTGCTTGCTTTTTTTTTTTTTTTGGAGTGGGGCACCATTGATTCAGGCAAAGTCCAACTAACTCAAGTGGGTCTGTTCGGTGTGACATGCAGCAGAGTCGATGGAAAGAAGGGAGTAGTGTACTCACTATAGGGGACAATAGGACTCAGCATTCTGTGGAGCTGGTCTCAGTAAGGAGGAATGCTGTTTTGTGAACACCAGCTCAGGTTAGTATCCATCCGGCCGTAGTCCATCACTGGCACAACCTCGCACTGACAACAGAACAACCCTGAGAGACGGAGAGAGAAAGAGAGAGAGAGGTGAGGCGGTTACAGGCTGCTGCACAATGTCTGGACAAACACTCACATGTCAACCGACCGATCACACGCGCTCACACAGCAACACAAACCTAAACACACACACACAAGTCAGAATTCACCCAGGGTATGATAGAATTACTGACCAACCTGAGAACATAGTGCACACAAACACACACATACACACACACTCTGCCAAATTGACGCACACACGGGTATTCATTATAGGCAGGCATTAAGCTGATTGTGAAGCTGCGTCCAGCCTCTAAAGAGGGCTTTCTAAATCTGCCTCACAAAAAGACTCATGCATACCATTGCTCTGTGCACTGGGGCAATAAAGACGGCATTCTTAGGAGATCACAGCACTTTTGGAACTGCACGGGGCAAAACGTAAGGAAAAAGTGTTTCCTGTAAAAGTGTTTTGCATTTCAGTGTGAGCAGTAAAAAGAAAAAAAATTAACTATGACTTATAAAAAAGGCAAAATAATCTTTTCTGGTTTGGGTTGTAAATGTCACATTTTAATCATGCACAGATTAAAGGCAGTTTAATCCTCCAGTTTCTTTTGTTTTATTCTGATACAAAGCACCTTTCTGCCTCCCCGGGCGAACCCATGAGGTTAAAGCAACTGTCTAGAAAATGTTGTTTTTTTTCATATCTATTTGTGTTAATTTTTAATTCTGTGGACACCAAAGCACAGATTATATGTGCTAAGCTGCTTTAAAAAACGAAGACTTAAAACGATAGACGAACGACTGAAAATGTCTTCCAGGTTTTATAATCTGTGAATAATAAACTGTGAACTCTGAATCCACAAAAAACACATTGTTCTAAAGAAGACATATATGTTTCAATAATATACAGTCCATCTAATAGTAAAGATGAGACTACTGAAGCTATTTACAAGAATAAAATAAGAAACCTAAACATCACAACATTTCAAATATATCAAGCAACTTCTAGACACCAGAGTTTTACCTATAAGGCGACACTGTGACACTAACTGCTTTTGCATGTTACTGGAGAAGCAACACAGACTCTTTTATTTATTAGCACGTGCAAAGATATACAGCACTCATGTCCCATTCAAATGGTCGAGAAGTTACGCAATGACCACACGGCTGACCCCGGACCCCAACGGGCTTCCCGTACAGCACCGCCTCCGACCACGGCCCCCTCTGCTCCAACTGACAGTCAACTTTTAACACTCAGTCCAAAATAAATAACTACACTGCTGCAGCAAAAAAAACACTGCTTCCACCTAAAACAAACAGTAGTGTGCCGTGCACAGTTCAAAGAGATGACTGAGAAGGAGAAGGCAGAGCTGGGAGGTTTGGTTTGCTCGGGGGGGGGGGGAAAGTCTCATGGTCAGTGGCCAGAGAGCAGAGCCTCCTCACCGCGCTCAGCTCGGGTCCTCTTCCAACTTCGGCGGAGCCAAGTGAAACAGCAGGAAGAGCAGCGGGCTATGACAGCAGATCAACACAGAGATGCAGAGAAGACAGGCAGCCTTACCTATTCATGCCTGCACGTCCTCCATCAGATCTGAACGCGCAAGGATAATCCCGGGAGAAGACCAGCCCCCTGTGTGTGTGCACTGCTATGCTTTTTTTCAACATATGGGACACAACTCTACTCCACTCTCTCTCTCTCTCTCTCTCTCTCTACCTCCCTCCCTCTCTCTCTACCTCCCTCCCTCTCTCTCTACCTCCCTCCCTCTCTCTCTCTCTGGTCAGTGACAACAGGGTGAGCACTCAGCTCCCCTCCCCCATGGATCTCCCATCCCCCTCTCCCTCCCCTCCTCCCTCCCTCCCTCTCTCTCTCTCTTTATGCTAAAAGTATTTAAGTGGGAGAGAGAGAGAGCGAATGAGGGGAGGGCAGCACAGAGGGGTGGGGGACTGACCAATCCTGCACTGAGGGAGACAGAGGCTTCACATTGAAGCTTGGACACAGATGACAGAGGGACTTTTTGGTTGGAGGGAAATGACCAGGGTAAGTTTGGTTTTGCCCCGGGAGGATTAAGACAGAGCTGAAGGAACAGTGGTCAGATTGTGATTTAAAAAGGAAAAGAAAAAAACTCACACTGAGGAACAGTCTCTCAATTCTCCTCCGAGGGTGACGACCAAGTTATTTAGAAAAGAAAAAAAATGTAATCAATTACTCATTAGGTATTACTCATTAATTCAAAGTATCTAGACTTCTTGACTGATTGCTCTAAAGCAGAAACAAGGCCATATCACTTAGTAACCGTTTTGTTACTCTGCTCAGATCTGTCAAAGATCCTTCTGAGTCGCCACACCCACACGTCACATCTTCTGTATGGAAAACATTTCAAAGACAATGCTTTTGGAGGTATTTACTGATTAACAGCTAGCTCCACCCCTGACAACTGCAATCATGTAAAGACCAGCACTCCAGAAGTCCCGTCGTCAGACTGCCGTGATCCAGGACCGTCCTACCACATATTGTAGTCCAGAAACCAGACGTCTGAGTCACAAATTCATTTCAAGATGAGTGGTGAAATACAACAGTAGGCAAAAGTAAAAAATGTATGAGGTGAAAGAAGAAAAAAAAAAGCATTGGCCTGCTGCAAAGTTACAACAAAAGTCCCAACAAGCCACGTAAAAACTGTGCAGGATTTCTTCCTCCTCTCTTACGGGCGCGCTGCTCAGCAGCAGTGTTCTCAGTGCTGCCACTGGAGGCAGGAAGATATGTAGGAGACCTGCGTTCTATTCAGTGGTGTTGTGATGTAGATTCTGGACACTTATTGCACCACTAAGTTCAGTACAGTCACCTTGCAGGCACATCATTCTGCACTATTGTTTATACTTAACACCTGTCTGACATAATTTCTTTTGGGCACTCAACGCCTCTTGCCCACAAAAACGTGAAATGTTTCAGGGCTCCATCTATCTCACGGTCAGGTGCTGTCCCAGTTTCGTTTTACTCACTTTTCACACACAGCTGTCAGGCTGTTTTTAGCACCACACTGATGGCCACATGGTCCAGTCAAGTTTCCCTGCAAGCTACAGAATACCACCCGCCCACACAGTCCACCTCAAGTGGGCAACTAGAGTGAGTGGACCAGCTGAAAATAGAGAGGGATGTTGTGGTCAAATGTTTGGTGTCCAGAGCATCGCATGCACCTCATCATGACACAGTCTGAGTAGCCCCTGAGGTGGACAGATATTAGATATTTTCTATTGATATGTCTTTCTCACATTTATCATTAAAGGATCGCAACAAATTAGGATTTAATGTAGTAGTTTTGGTCATTTTTCTCATATCAAAACTATATTTATTTTGGGGGGGTTTTGCTGAGAACTGAGAACACAAAAATGACACTGAAAACGCCTGTTTTTTAAGTCCATGAGGAATTAGATGAACAGATATATAAATAAACCCTCATGTTGGTCAAACTAATATGGAAAAGAAAATGAAGGCAAAGTGTCCATTACAAACATGCGTAGCGTGCATGCACAAAGTTTGATGCTGGCTCTGATCACATCATCGGCTCGTGTTTTTCACGCCTGGTCTGACTTTGTTGTATCAGTGCCGGCGTGTTCCTGCAGTTTCACTTACTCGAGTGAAAACTGTGTCATAACAGATAGAAATAATGACCCAAACTACAAACAAAAGAGCCAGGTTGTAATAGACTGTAACTACCCTTTAAACACATGGCCCCTGAGAATTCGCCTTTGTAAGACATGTGGGTCGAGCTATTTTAGGAGATGCCCCAGTGGTCAATGACATGGCTCAAATTGGAATGTAGGGCAATAAACCCATTGGAGGAAACACTGCAACTCATTAGAGTGGTTACAAAACTTAACACACCCAGTGAGTCCCAGTTCGGAAGCACAATTAGACTCCTTAATGTTTTCCCTAATATGGGAATCCTCAATAGATTTGCTAATGGTGTCTCTGTGGGGGGTTAGGTGAGGGTACGGTTGAGTAGGGACGTTGAAAGCAGACAACCCTGCCGCTCTCTCTATCACTCCATTGCCTTATTAGTGCTGAGGCAGCAGTGTGGGGACACAGGCAGCATGCTGAGCCCAGCACTACTGAAAGCACAAAGACTTCAGGGCCCCGGGACACGAGGCGAGCCAAAAACTGAGGAAAAATAAAACTGAAAGGGAGTGTGATTGAGGAAGAGACAGAGCGGGTCCGCTCACAGACTAGTTCCTGTGCAACACGAGCGGGTTTGACAGGTGTCCGTCTGGGAGACCCCGCCCCCCTTCTCTGACTCGCATTAAGTTGTTTCTGAACACGCGTGACAGCTCAGGCTCCCCCAAACACTTGGAGGACTTTCAGCCCAGCGGACACTGGGGTACACAGGTTACTGTCAGGACCGGCAGTTTGCATAGGTGCCTGGTGATCGGAGGTTAATGGCGAGATATGAGAGGCAGACAAAAGAGCCATGGCAGGCTTAAAATGACTCCTGAATGGAAAGAGGCTACAGGTCAACACGCTAGTGTTTGACCTCATACTCCGGGGCATGTCAGCTCAACACCTCCATTCAGCAGGTTGCTCGACCAGTGATGAACTCTGCTAGTGTGTCAGCTGGTTTCATCGGGCAAAACTGATGAATCAGGCTCATATTTAATTTGGTTAGATGAAATCTCCATGCAACACCGCCCCACGGAGTGATTAGCTAAGCAACATATCATATATTATGCTCAACAGCTACGTGTGCATGAAGACGTGGAGTCAAAGCTGCAGGTGCACTGTGAAAATACAGTACAATAGACCCCCGGCACTCACCTATCTGAAACCTACCTCGGGCTAAGCTTACTTACTTACAGTACCTTTAACTGCAAAATCGCGATGGCAAGTGCAAAGTGCTGGATCAAATGTGTGGTGATTAATATGTGTTCAGCCAGTCACATCACGCGTCTCATATGACTTGAAATACAGGGGCCATGGTATTTGTATGTCAATACTACAGCCGTTGACAATGTGGCCGTTTGTTGTGTCTTACATTAAAAAATGCAACTTAACTAATATCGTATTCAAATAATTTTAGAAAGAAGCTCGTTATTTCATCGCTTAAAAACATATTTTCCAGGCAGGTGATTCTCAGGTAATTCAGCTAATTTCATACACAGCTAAAGCTGTCACAAGCTTTCACAGCTCCCTTGTTTGGTCCGACCCTTCGGACTTTTCAGTGTAGTCTGAACCAAACTAACAGGTGGGAAAGGTGCCTTGGACCACGGTCCGGACCAACTGACTAGTCATACAGTCAATCAGTTGCTGTGAGTTTGTTTGGACTTTCAGACCAATTGCAGGAAGTTGAGTCACCATTAAACAACAGAGGAAAAAGAAGAGAAAATTACCGCACGAGGGGAGGAAGACATGAGAAACGTAGGTTTGCTTACAGTCTTTGCCTCCGTCGATAATAACTGCACCTGAAATATGTGATGCTAGTAATACCATAATGATATGACGGTGGCAGGGAAATTAACAAAATAAAACTGTTTATTCAGTTTTCCATTCAAACGGAGAGTCTACTAACAGGCATATTGACAACACCCCTATGTCAGACGCAGTATTTTCTAAGTAGATGTACAAAGAAACAAATGCAACCGTGTTACTTTAGACCATTGACACTGGAACTGATAATATGTAGAGGCTACAAAGGCTGAAGACTCTGAGGAGACCTGAGGTATGAGACTGAGCTCTGACCTCAGGAGGCTAATTGTTTCCAGGACTGTGTAGACTTCCCCAGACCGAAGCACCACTTAAGGGAAACTAAACACCCTGATGGCAAAATGTGAGACAAATTTTTTCACATTTTGTATTTCAAAACACATATTACATGTGATTTCCCGTGTCCCTCCCCCCTCCCCCCTCCATCGACAGCATCTCAAATCCCAGTGAGGCTTAAGTTAGTGTTTGAGGAAGCGATGTAGAAAAGCAACCGAGACACTTTGCAATAACGTGGAGTGTGTTCACGTATTATTTGCTTTTATATGTCCACATATAAACTACAAATGTGCATGTGCGTTGATAGTGATAATCAGATCCAGGCTCCCAAAGTTGGCCTATATCATTTAATTAGTGCATAGGAGCGAGGGTTGGGGCTTTGGCAGGGATTAGGGCAGAGAGAGAAACTCTACCCGAGCAGAGCAGTGGAGGAAGGGACAAATTGTGTCTCTGTGTGTGTGTGTGTGTGTGTGTGTGTGTGTGTGTGTAAGAAGGTGGAGGTGGTGGGGGGTTCAGCTGTTTATTATTCCAATTCTATCTCTAACAGCTGAAAATTGGAGAATTAGGAGGCAGCCCTAAGCAACCTGGGGATCAATGCAGAGGGGTTAAACCCTGTGGCATGGCTCCACGCACTGACAGCGCTCACAGATACTGACGCAGCACACACACACACACTCACACACACGCACACACACGCACACACACACACACACACACACACACACACACAAACACACCACAGAGGTCATTCACAAAACTTAACAGACACATCAGATTTAGCGCTCTGAAGTGATAAGACACTCACAGACTCCACAGGTCGCCGACGCGGGTGAGCATTTGAAAAACGCAAGACTATAATGGTTGAATTGTGCCTGCAAAGCCTCAAACACTATATTTGAAGAAATTAAAGAGAAATTCTTTGTCACTTTGCCTTTATGCTGCTAATCATGACCTGTGACCAGAGAGGAGCTAACAGAGAAAGCCAGCGGAACAATGTCTCTAAAGACCGGCAACCTCCGACGGCATCCTGTGCACACATGGGCTTTCTCTGTGACATACACCGTTGGCATGAGCTCGAAGTGTCGCAGGGTCTCTGGTCACGTCCGTATGGGTCGTTAATCTGGAGAGGGACATGTGATCCTGGAAACCTGAACTCTCCACACCATGCAGGCATGCACAGTGTGAGGGCATTGAAACAGGAGTGTGGACATATGGAGGGAGTTGGATTTAGATTAGAAAAAAAGGGATCCTTGCTGTTTCAAATTACAATCTGTGAGGGCATTTTGTATTGTCATGGTGTTTCATGGTTGTTTTCTGTGGTTAAACCGAGAACAAAGAGAAAGGATGCTGACAAGACCCAGTCCTGAGGTGTGGTCATCTTAGTATTTGCTGGCAATAAGACATTGGACATGAAAGGCATTAGCTTGTAATGCTTTGTGTTGTTTTATGCTATGTGTGTGTGAGTGTGTGAGTGTGTGAGTGTGTGTGTGTGTGTGTGTGTGTGTGTGTGTGTTTGTGTGTAAGGTGTAATTAAAGATGGTGAGCGAATCCACTAGCTGCAGCCGAACTCTAATTAGGCACTAACCATGATTTTACTCCAGAGTCTAACTCTCACACACTTCTGTAAAATATGCATGGATACAATGTCTTCTTGAATCTACAGAGAAATGCTCATAATCAAGTAAAAAACACTTGATATATCTAATGACATATACTTGAAGTGCACTCGTCCTCACGTCCTACGAATGAGGGCACGTTGATCAAAAATGATAACTGATGCAGAACAGAGCCCTGCTTACTGAGGCAAGATGTAACTTGACGCTACAAGTCACTGACACTAATTTGCAAAAATGTTTACATAATGAAGATGATTTCCTTAAATAATGGCAGGCATTCATTCCCTATATGAACAGGTCAGCGGCAAATTGCATGAATGTATTCATTATTTCAAATATCGTCCGGGGGACTCTATCGCTTGGCACGGGGCTGAACAACGAGTCGCCGAGCGCACGTTCAGCCTACTCAGCTGGTTGAAAGAAACTTCATCCTTGGCGTTGTTTCACAGTCACTGACTTGTTGCAAATGGTAACCACACAGTGCGAAGCTGATACTGAAAACTGACAAACAGACTTTAATGCAGCAACTATTGCTAATTTTGTCAACTAGCCGTTTACCACATTTTGTTGCCGTCATGTGTCACAGGCTGTCGTGTACCTCTGCTGTCAGGGCCCCGAGCCTCTGGAACAGTTTACCTGAAGAACTCAGACTGGCGATTGGCTTTTACTTCATTGTTTTAGCTGTTACTTTTGTTTCTTTTATAATTGTCTTTTGCCATTACTTTGACCGATTTAGAATTTAAATGTATTATTACATTTGATGTCTTTGACGTTCTGTGTTCTTGTTTTTATTTGTCCTCTTTTGTAACAGCTATATAAACAACTTATTTATCACAGTAAACTGAAATTACTTGTGGCTTTTTTTCTATAAAATAATTTATGGAATATCAATTCAATTATCAGTCCACTTGTGGGAGAGGTATGTGTGAATACAATCTCACTTAATCATGACTCTGTCACCATCTTATCAAACCAGCAACTATTGATGGATGTGCTTGTGGCGGAAAAGACTTCTGGATTGATTGAAAATTGATTTAATTTTGAAAAGACAATTCATATATGCAGGGCATGCATAAGGGAAATCAATGCTGGCCATGAGTGTGAAAGAGTGCATCCAGTGACGCCATGACTTTGCTGGGATGAAATATAGGGAATATGAGTTTTATAAATAAGTCACTGGCAAAGGAATGCTCGAGTGAAATAAAGAGAAGGGCTCAACCCCGACCGCATTCTGGCAGAGACATGAGCAAAGGCACAATATGAGTAAGCTCACACAGACATACACATACTCAATGAGTGAGGATCCATCTGATGAACTGGATGGGATACATGAGGTAACCACTCCAATTGTCTTAAAACTCTGGTTTCTTAAATTTTGTAATGACCGAGGCCGTCTTTGAGGCAGCAAGTTGATGGACCGGTCAGGATTACGCTCAGGAGAGGGAATTAGTTTCCCCTTTCATGATTGTCACAGACTCCAATAGCCAATAGTGTTGGTCTATTGGTCCCTCCACTTTCTCCTTCATCAACAGAGGTTGGTAGGGAGCTAATGGCTATTCTCCACTCCTTATTAAACCTTTTCTCCAGGGTCTAACTTGTGCCCAGTGTTCAGCGAGACAGGGGCAACAGAGCGGGGCACAGCTCACCGGGGTGTCCTTTCTAAAGAGTCCATCCTGTTGGAGAAGACCTGGACAAAGCAAGAGCCTGGTGAAAGCCGCCTGTTGTCCACCTAATCCTTGCCATGGCCCGTCTCCATTGACAACGCAAACCCAAACAATGGCCTCATTCAGGAGTCGTTCTCTTCACTGACACAGTGACATAGCAACAATGGAAGAAGACACGAGCAATGGGAAACCTTGCCCATGATCACACATGTGCTTTCTTTCCAAGTGATACAGGAAGAAAACTGCATCTGTACATGACTCTGTAGAGATTTTTCCTCTGAGGAGAAGATGTGGCAGCGTAAATGTGAAAACACAGACACATGAGATCGCTCTGCTATATCTTCACTGATGAATGCAATAAACAGCAGCCTTGGATAGCCAGTTGCACCAGCCAAAAGGGTGAAATAGGCTCCACAGTGTGGTCCGGTATAAAATGATTTCTCCTCTTCCGACATCAGCTTTTGTCGCCTTGCTTTTTTCCTTTGAGCACATTTGCTGACCAACAAAAAAAGGAAGATGAATGCTTCCATTTCAGATGCGGCAGCCCCCTTCTCTCATCTTCTTCGATCCAGATTTCACATTAAATTTGTAATAGCATGCGACCCTGCAAGGCACGCTTCTCATTCAGGTGGGCCATGTTATATGAATGAGATTTGGTGAAATGCCAATATTTATGCACATACATTCGCATTCGGAGCCGTTCTCATCACAGTATCTACTCCAAGACGAAAGGAAGAGCAGCTGTCATTTGATACATCAAATCATACCCAGGAATACGCAAACACGTGTGTTTTTCCACACACAC
This sequence comes from Scophthalmus maximus, assembly GCF_022379125.1. Taxonomy (NCBI): domain Eukaryota; kingdom Metazoa; phylum Chordata; class Actinopteri; order Pleuronectiformes; family Scophthalmidae; genus Scophthalmus; species Scophthalmus maximus. The sequence continues at coordinate 13,065,181 of NC_061517.1, forward strand.
ACAAACCACTAAATCCACCACAAATCACACAATGTACAACTGCAGCACACAATCTGGACTCTGGTTAACCTCTAATAAGATTCTCTCCCCTGCTCTGTGCAGCAGTATTCGGCCAGCAGGCTGTCCAGCTACAGCCGTTGGGAAGGTCATCTGCCAGAGAATGAACTAGGCTGTGGCCATTTGGCGTCCCCAGGAGGTCTGCCGAGAGAGGAGAGGCGTCTCTGAAGGACACTTTCTCTCCTCTCCTGTGCTCTAATTCAATCGTTCTGACAGGGTAGCGGTGTCCCTCAGTCTGCCAGCCCAGTAATCTCTGTGTAATTGAGTTCCCAATCAGCCATCCATCAATAATGCATCTGGTTCCATGAGGAGAAGAGACGACCACACTGCTCCGGCCCCGTGCATGGAGCAAGGAGACACGATTCTGCTCCGACTGACCAGAGAGAGATATATTACTTCCTGGAGATCACTCACTCTGGCCTGTATCACTCCCAAACAACAAACCACTTCAAAACTGGGAGTGTTCTGTTTCATCAGTATCGTGGTGGCGGGTGGTTCCGGCAGCTGAAAACGTTGCTCAGGACAAGCACAGAGATGATCAGAAATGTACCCACATATGGATCTTACAATGTGCCGTGAGGTCGTGTGATTGAAGAGAGTCAAGAAAAATGTCAAGGGACATGAGAGAAATATTGAAGTGCATATTTTATAAAGGTTTCTTGGAACACAGACATTAAGACACACACACACAGATAGGTTAGACGTCTACCCGCACACACCTCGCTTTTCTATTGCCAGTGCATGCCAACCCATCAATTAGTGACTAAGACCATAGTCCACCAAGGTTAAACTGTACAGCTGTCTGAATGATTTTCAATTATACAGCCAGGAAGCCCCCGACAGCTCGCTGGCTCCCACCTCCCTCTCTGGTCTCATAGGGTCATTTATAATACCTAACGCCTCCCACAGATAATAGTGTATCGCCACCTCGCTTCCCTTTTCTCCAGTGTTATCTCCATTTTCAATTTCCGATCTTGAAGCACCTGGTCTCCTCTTTTAGAGCATCAGAATGCCCCTGCCCTTGTGTTACAAATAAATTGCCTTTGATGGAACATTTTGATGGAGGGGGGAAAATAATCTCTGCCCTGTGGTGATATACAGTATATGTGTTTTTAGACTTTTAATTGATGTAATGCTTTGAAGGAAACCACGCCCATTCACTTCCTAATATATATAAAATGTCAGTTATTCTTTTTGAATAATGATAACGCAAATAATCTGTGATCACCTGTCCCCTTTGTCTTGGTTACATCATGCTCCCTGGATCCCTTCTGCGCTGTCCCTTTACCCTTGGGTCTGCGAGATTAATGGCTCATTTAAGTCCCCATTACATTACATTAGCCCACTCTCTCAGTGCAAGCGGTACACTCCCCAGCAAATAAATTGCATCATGAAAATATTAATCAATCTCAATAAGTGACTGTACATAATCCATTTGATGTTAAAGAGTATGACAAAGGTTTTTACTGGGAGCAGCAAATTACTGTCACTCACAGGGATAGACTGACTCCGACGGCTGTGGAGCTGTTGAAGCTATTGGCTTATCATATCAATGAGTCTATATGAGGCTCAAGGAGAGAGAATAATCTTGGTCTTATTGCAGTGGTCTGAACCGATCCACGTGGTTGGCTGGTTGGGCCAAAAGTCACAAAGTGCCATGAAACAGAATTGCTTGCCCAAGCATATTTTGGAAAAACAGTTCTCTGCCCACAAAAGTGTGATCATGTGAGTCCAAGAAAAATTCTGTGACTTGCAGGCATGGAAAAAAAAGGCATTGGTGCAGTTCACACCACACACTAACACATACAACAACACCTTTCCCAGCTGGAGGTTAATTCAATCCCAGCACGTTCCATATGGAGGCTGCTGTCAGACTTGGGTCTGCAGTGTGACATTGTGAGCGAGAGGTAATTACATTTTGGTCCAGTCCGGCGACTCAGCGTCTATTCAGAGGCTGCTGTCAGTGCCCTCCTCCTATAGACCACAACCACCAGAGGAATGTCCAGCTCTGGATACACTGCAGCTCCACCGAGCGCACCACTGCACTTCACAGGCTGCAGCAGTGGATGCTCATGTTTAAACTGAAATTAAAACAGACTTGCTGTACCTGTATCAGAACTTCTCAACACACTGTTTGATATCAGAGGCTCTACGTGTTCCTTCAATTAATCAACTGCTGGATAAAGATCGACATCACACACATTAACAATTACATCGCAATTTAAATTCAAAATGATTCTCCATTACTAGAAAATCTTCGATTAATGCAGTGACTCAAGTTGCATCAGCTCAATCACTTTCTAGCTAGCAGGCGGGAACAGACACATGAGCCTTTGATTAAGTTATGCAACTTTTAATTTTAAATGTTTTAATTTTAAATGGCTTTCTTTTGGAAGTGTCAGCACTGAAAAAATATCCAGTGATCGTATGACACAAGGAGGACACACATGTCGGAACACAACACAGGCACAACACAGCAGCCTGTGAGTAATTATTTCACAATGAAGAGAGAGAGTTGTAAGTCAAAGGCTTTGGACTTTGAAGTAGAAGTAAAACACCCCCCCGGAGGTTTTATCGTTTCCCTGCAGTTCCGTACAGTATGTGCACCTGACCAGGAAACTTTGTGATAGATTTACAGCTTTGCTGATGCTCTCAGTTCATGTGTGGTCATGTTGTACATGTCCATTGTGTACTATTGATCAGGCCCTGGTGAAACTTGTGACTAAAGCTTAGTCCTATCCCAGCAGAATAAATCACAGTATTGACCCTGTGGTTATCAATAAAGGGAATGACAAACATCTGGCCCCACCTTTAATGGAATCGACAGAGTCTTCCTGGCAGCAGCCCAGAATCGGCCACACATAGATTGCCTTGATCTTTTCAGTGGGAACCCACTCTTAGTATGCAAATGAGAAGGGCGAAATGCAATCACCGTCGAAAGCTGAGCAGTGCTCCTATTGAATTAGGAGCTGAAAATCTCCATAAACACCAAAGGAAAACCCTTAAAATGACTGCTGACAATAAGCCTGTTTGGACTGACTAAGATTTATTCTGTCAAGCAGCTCTGACACAGTGTATCTGCGTCAATGAAGGAATAGGTGAGGAGATCAGATCAATGGTCACTCCACCGAGGTCCAGAGGTGCTGAGGTGGACTTTTGGAACGGCCTGCAGAGGCAGCACTCTGTCCTGTGTGTGCCCTGGGTGTGTCGGTCCCGTACACAGGATACCTTATTATTAGGGCCAAGGGTCTTCTGTGACAATATGCTCTCGTGTATGACAACACCTGACCCTCGTAACAGAAACAATAACCATGGGTTCAAATAGGAGTGTGGCTATAGCACTGTTTGTGTAAGAAAGCCACATTGTCCTTCTAACCTTGGGATCAATGAGTGGCTGAGAGCAGCACACTGGAATAGACGTCTCAATTTTCTCGTTCTTATATACGAAGATGGGGCAACACAGGAATTCACCATATTGAAGGGACAGCAGCATTACAGAAAACACAAAGCAGATGGATACCCTGCAGCCCAGTTAACGTTTCACTGCAGATGACAATCAAACGGAACATGTTGACCAGTCTAATTGTGACTGACACGCTATTGACAGTATTGAATTCCTACAGGTACTGCAACAGCAAGCAATTACAGCTCTCTATCACAAACAATTTCAAATAACATCATGTTATGCCACCATTTTCCTCGGCAGACAACATGGCAACAAACTGCTCTGTTGCTCCGCACAATAAGAAAAGTACCATGTAATGCTGGATATATTCAAGGGTGAAATATGCAAAGTTTAAAGATTATTGTTAAAAAAAAGTGGGTGTGGATATCTCAAAATGAAATGAAAGACAATAAGGCATCTCCAGCTGTGTTTTCCAATGAGAAAAAATAGCTAGTGAAATTTTATCAGCACATCATAAAATTCAGCCATATGTCTCCAGGTTTCTATCAACATTTCTTTTGGGTTCCCACTTCATTTAGTGGATGTGCTGGGGCCCAATGACTGAGTGACTCATAAAGCAGGGATGTACACACACAACATGCAGGGAGGAAAAAAGCATAAAGGTTTACTAGAACAATTTCATTATCAGAGGCTTTAGGGTTTGCTGTGTCTAGGAAGCTGCACACATGACATGCAAACACAAAATGTAGGTGTAATATAAGACCTGCACCTAAACACACAGTATGAGTTTTCCAAAATGCAGTTAATCCAGATTTAACATGCCCAAAAACCAAGAGGTGAGCTCAGCCGGAAATGCAATCAACCCCAGCAGGGTGGGATTATCTGAAAGTCTAAGAATTAAGATGGTAAAGATTTACAAACTATTATCAGTACTTTACATGTGTCTTTGGGTTAATGAATAATTTATCAGGTTCTCAATGCAAACATGAAGTAAACTTTGTACCACCCAAACTAATCTTTACAGAAGAGAATCAAAAGCCAACTCATTCAGTCGAGCAGATAAACAATACCAAACTCTACTCTCATTTTTGTGAGTTTTTTTTTTTTTTTTTTCACGGTTAGGTTGAGGTAGCCCTGAACCCTCTAGTTCCCCGCCAATCCTGTTACCGCTGGGATTCGTTCTGCTGCCCCTATAAAAGATTAGTCCTCGAGGAGAAAGAATGGACTTGATTAGCTAGACAGCAATTTAATGGGATTGTCAGAGGGGCTACAATAAATCAGCTTTTGTGATTAAATGGGATCTCCAGTAAAAGTTGTATGCCTCCAAATCAATAACTATTGAATGTTTCTCCCTTTGTTCCCGGCGAAGAAAAAAAAAAGAAGAACACAAGAGAAACAAAGCCAAAATTTCCGGTGAGCTAATGACCCTACAGCCAGTGGCGAGAAGCAGCTTACATGTTCAGGGAGGAGGAGGAGAGAGGGCAAGGAGCCACTGAGCCGGGAGACGGAGGAGGGGAGAGAAAAAGATGGAGAGGGAGATTTGTATTTAGAGTAAAGAACAAAGCATCGGGGAATAGTTGGGGCATTAAGTAAAAGCAAATGGACTTAAGCAGAGGCGGATGCATGGCCATAATTGCACTGATACTGTAAAAGCTCTAGGCCTCTCTGTAATGGCTAACCACAGACAGCACTGTGCTCCCCCTCTCTGTCTCTGTCCATACGCTCACAGCGATATGAGTCGGGTCAAAGCGATACACTCCGTGTGTGTGTGTCTCCCTCATCGTGATTGAACTCTCGGAGAAAGAGCTGGGCTTTGTCTATTAGTGGGAAAATAAAATGGTGTGGAGGCACAAAGTCTCCAGCCAGCCCATGACCCCGTGCACCGATGGAGAGGTGCCCCAGTCAATTAAGCAGCAGAGCGCTGATTCCTCCATACATATTTAGCACCAATCACCGGTGAGACAGAAGAGGAGGTCCCCATAGATCATCACACCAGGTTAAATAGGAAATATCACTGACCAACAAGTTTTTTTTCAGGCTAAATAGATGTGGGATTTGGATTTTGCTGGAGGTACCACAAGGTTAAAAGATTTATTGACGTTCCGAGGCGAATTGTGCCTTTTTTGCAAAAACACAAAAAAGAGGGCATTCATCAAAGCATAACAAATGCTCATGTAACCAAAAAAACACCCCAATAGCAAAAAATAAAAATAACAATAAAGCCACTTCTTTTCCTCCTTTTCCTTCTTCTTCTTGTCTAATGCTGGTTTAAGTCTGGTGACCAGCTGTATGCCTGTGGCCCTGCTCTGTATCTCGGGTGCTCTGTGTGCACTGCTAAGCCCTGACTCACCCCCCCACTTCACACATCACATCAGATCAGAGGGTTCGAAGAGCGTTCCAGGTCCTACCAGCCCGCTCGACATTCCTGCCGCTTTGATACTGGGGGGGGGGCTCCCCCGTGTCTGTCCATCATCATCGTCTCCCCTCTCTTCCAACTCCAAACCTACTCTAATCCACCACCACCACCCCATACACATATACATCATTCCCTCCCTATCCTCCCCCAGCTCACAGGAATTCTCAGCTCTGGAGAGTGTTTCATTTCTTCACAGGCCTGATCATTGATAGCTTAATGGCGGCAAAAAGGGAGAGCGTGCACTCAGAGACAGGCAGCTTTTAAGTGCCATCACTCATATTCAAGTCATTCAAGCTTCAAGCCTCATGTGTGGGCCTGTTTGTCTCAATGAAACAATGAGGCGCAGCATGTTCTTTTTGCGGAAGCCGCATGTTGACTCCCTTTCCATCCAAGTCCATGTTATTGAGTAAGCTGAGCTTAATGTACCTTTAACAGGCTGCAGCCTGATGCACAAGGACGGTGCACAAGGAGAGCGCAGGCCTTGAGCATTGTCCAACAGCCAGCCGCAAACATTTCACACAATTAAGCCGTGTGAATGAGCCTGGACTCCATTCCGTCTCCCTATTCACCTCTGATTCGCATTGAGCCACGGCAGCTCTGCTCTTTATCAGCGCCATTTCACCACCTCTCACTTTGACATCATCACAAGCGTGCACGCCGCCTCTGTGGCCCTCTGCACTTTCAAGGTCTGTTCATTTTCTATGCTGACGGCACAGCACACAGGAGGTGGCCACGCACACACTGACCTCCCCATCTGACTCACAGCCAGTATTTTGATGTGCTGGATGGGGAATGAAAACCTCTCTGGCTGTAATGTGCTGAAAGACAACAAGAAAACACGGCTTTGAAATGATGATGAAGGATAAAATAATGATATATTGATTCATTTCAAGTGCTTCTGTGTGGCACAACTCTACTAAAGCAAAATCTCAAATGTTTCTCTTAAAATTTCTTTGCCCACATGCACACATCCATCCAAGTGTTTTCTGGACTGGCGGGTCTCAATCGATGACCTCAAATACCACAGTTCTGCTTGTTTTCTGATTTACCATTAATTAATCAGAGACTGATCTACACTTGGTTTGCTAAGTGAATACTTTGAGGTACAATTTTCTGCATGATAATGATCCCAGCAGAGCAGCTCAGCTGTCATTTTCCTGCCTTCCTGCAGTACTTTGAAAAGGTTCTTTGTGTACTGTACTCCTGGGGCAACGGGGACATGTATGCCCTCTAACATGACTTGGGACTTGGGTCGCACAGTTATGCCTTGAACACCTTTTAAATCACTTTCTTAACCATCTGCCCAAACTACCTCGGCGGACATCAAAAGGGCTTCACAAGTGGTGATTCCATAGGACCAATTTAATTGGCTCATCAAGACATAAAAGCACTTTGACTAGAGAAGAAATGCTGAAGTCTGCTACTAGAACAAAGCTCCGAAACTCAAGAGGTGAAACGCAGGGCTGCAGGGCGAGACCTGCAAGGGAGAGAGCGCAGCAAGCATTGTGTACCTCTGGTCCTTCACGTCATGTTTACTTATTCCAATTGTTCACCTATAACACACAGTTCAGAACCTCACAACTGGCACATCGACAAACGTGAACTACACTCAAATAGCTGCAGGAAATTGCAAAATAGTTGAAGAGCAGCAGTAGTGAATTACAGCTACGTACAGCTGCTTGGCATCGCATAATGTGTAAACAAGGGGATTCATAAAATGGGGAAAGCAAAACAAAGACTATTGGCAGGTGTTTTTGAGAGAGTGCTGGAGCAGGGTAGCTGGCCACTGACCTTCAGGTGCCGTTTGAGGGACAAGTCCATGATGCTGCTTTTATAGCCAAACCCCCCCTTCCTCTCTCTATCTCTGCCTGTAATAGCATGGCTTATGGTCATTTTCAGCTGTAGGACGTTTTATGACAGCCATAGCTATGATTGTGGACCAGGCCGGTGGCGGCAGCAGCAGCAGCAGCAGCAGCAGCAGCAACTGAGTACGTTGAACAAGGTATAGAGGCTGACCCTGAAGCAGCCCCCCACACTACTGCCTCAGCCACAAAGGAGAACAACAAGCGCTGGCGGACAAGCTCGATTATTGCAGGGGATGGTTTGAGTATGAGTTAATCTCAGGTGTTGTTGTGAGCAGGTTTTAATATAGATGGGCGGCGAGGATGTGATATTGGATAATTGCTTCTAGGGTTGTCACAGATGGTGCCGGTTGATCTGCTCACTACAGCCAGGCCAGACCTCTGTCAAGGGCATTTTTACTGCTTTGATCTCCTTATCTCGACCGCACAATATCAATCACAACCAGTCCTGCAGAGGTGCGACTTCATGTGTAGTTCATTCAATTTTCTGTATTATTTTCTTTGCCGAGTAGATACACTGCCATGGCAGCCCCATACAATATAATAAACTGTATTCAAATCTAGAGAAAGCAGATGTCATAAAACATACATAAGTGTGCACAATCATCTGAACCAATTCTTTTTTTTGTTTTAAAACAGCAGGGGGGTGGGAGCCTGTCAGAGCCTGACCATTGCATGTCCACCTACACGGCAACCATTGGACAGTACAAGCTGTCAATCACACAGTATCAACGCCCTAATGCATACAGTGCTTGATTGTCTATTTTACTCCCAATTTGACAATAATTTACTTTGGCCTCACTTTCCGGACCCGATGACTACGTCCATTTTTAGATACAGTATATTGTCCATACTAACACACCTGAAAACATACAGTATATCAAGTGACCATTAGGGCTGACTGATTTGGGGCAGATATCTAATTGCGATTTTTCTGACAGATATTGTGATTGCAATTTGATTTGCGATTATAATTACGCATGTGCGCGCGCACACACACACACACACACACACACACACACTGACAGAGTGCGAAATGTGTTGAAGAGAAGAAGGAGAGAGAGCAGGGAATGAACACAGCGGAAGTGTGGATGTTGCATTAATCTTGCGCATATTTTGGATTAGGGGACCATACCACACACACACAGTCGTTTTAGTATTGGTTTTCAAAGCTACAACCTCCTACACAGGGAACGAGGTCAAAAGTGTCCAAAGTTTGAAAGTAATTCAGCCAAAACAGAAGGTGTACGCAGGACTGTACACATCAAGTACATGCTGTGACTGGGCAGATGTCACACCGCAATCGCAATTAGATATCTACTCCTGCAATTTACATTGTGATTGCAGAAACACATTATTACTGTATATATGTTTTATTGTTAAAGCACAGAATCACTCATACAGCAGACACACGTGCGCACACAAACAAGGACAGAAAGCAAGAGTGACAGGGAGCAGCAGCAGGATGATAGAGGTCTGCGCTTGCCTCTCATCAGAGCTATTCCAAGCGGCCGCCCTGTCAGAACATGCCCCAGATGAGGTCTCTGAGAGAGCTGTCACAACAGACGCCTGGAGGGCCATTCGATCAGACGGACAGCTCGGAGAGGTGTTAGACACACACATGCAGGACCTGTCTGCCTGTGCGTGGTCCTGGTTATGGCCACAAAGTACAGCCCTGCTGAAAGACAGCCGTCATTCAGGGGCCTTTATCCTTTCCATCAGTGTGTGTCTCTTTTCCCCTGTTGTTTTTCTCCTGCCTCCGCGAAAGCACCAGGCGGGAAGGGGGGCACCACTGACAGGTTCACTTAAATATTTATGCTGACAGGGAAAAGACAAGAATGTTATCTCCGACAAAACGTGCTTCCATATCAACACATACTCTGACTCGCGTGAAATACTTGTCTCCCCAAAACCTGACCGCCTCCTCTTAGAAATAGTTGATAAAGTATGTGGGGGGAAAGAAAAGAAAACTGAAAACCCAAATTGTTTTCATCAGGTGTTGTGAATATTGATATATTATACCTACGTGAAAAAACGGCTGCAAAAATGTCAAGGCAGGAATAATGGCACTCATAAAACACACCTCCCAGCGTCTCTCCGCCCCAGCCTCGTTTCATGAGGCCGCACCACCTTCACCCTGTTTGTGCGCCCTCTGTCTTGTTGTGCACTCTCTGAGTTCATTTGGCCACAGATGGGCTGGTGTTGTTACAGTGTGTTGGGCCCTGGGGAGAATTAGGCAGTGCTGTACACAGATGCCACATCTCATGCGATGCACATCTCACTGAGGGAGGGTGGACAGCTTCTCCAATCTACAGATCACCTTTTCAAACAGCCCTTTGTTCCCCCGACCTCCGGCAGCTGGCGACAATTAGCTGCCAGGACAGGACACAGCAGTCCGGCTCGCCAGTTAGTCCATTACTGTGCAGGGACGGGTGAAACATGGGAGTGGACTCACAAGCGCTGGGGGCGGTAAATTACGTCTGTGATGGATGTGGAGCCTTTACTCTTCTTGTGGAACAGAACTTTGCAACTTTTCAAAGCCGGTCACATCCAAAGGAGGGCAACGCGCATGTTCAGTCAACCCGTGTTATGCTACGGGGGATCTAATGCATACAATAGTTGTAACAGATATTAGTCTTCATTCACAGATGTTATTTTGCTTTGCCAAGTTGGCACAACGGAGGTGATGAGTTCAGTTTACCCAGCGGACTGCCAAGTATCCCCTTGAAAAGTCTTGTTGCTGACAGCAATAATAAATTGCAATCTGACCAATCAATTGTAGACCAGCTTGAACCCCTTAAGTCCTTAAGAATGAGAGGCTAGGGAAAAAATCAATTTGCAATTTACATCAGGCTGATGAGTGTTGAAAACACCGAGAAAGAGACAGCTCCGAGGATCCAAGTATAATTACATCCCAGCCAGTGCAGAGCTGTGGCCCTAACATCATCATGGGTTTGACGATCAATGGTACTGAGCAGGACTCACAGTACCTAAACTGCTGTCATTCATGTGCACAGACTGCTCAACACACTGCCGGGTATCACACAGGGGAAGTGATTTGTGTCGCATCAACGGGCAGTGAGTGTGTGTGATGACAACCTCCTTAGCGGCAGAGCTTCCTGGAAGCACAGCGACCTGACTGAAACACAATGGGGCTGGTTGGAAGAGGACACCATCGGGGTTAAGGAGCATATCGAGCCAGTGCAGTGTCTCAGTTGCCAGAGGCTACTGCCACGTTGTAGTGAAGCCAATGGGAATCAGATCTGTGGCGATTGACGGCGAGCCTTTTATTTTATTTCTGTTTGCAGAGCAGGAAGATTTGACGCACAGCAGTCGTTCCCATCCTCCGTCTCTCACTGACTCTCATAAACACATGAGAAAAAAAAAAGAGGGTCTTGACACATTCATGCAAATAGCGCAGTGCACAGCCAGAGACGGAGCCAAAAGTCATAATGAAAAACAGAAACAGAGGGAGGTGAATGAATAGTCGCGGTTTCAAACTATGTTTTGTTTTCTGGTGGAGACAGAGAGAGGAGGCAGAAAAAGGAGCAAGCTCGAAGGGGTTAAACGTTGGCAAAAAGCGGGGAGGGGACAAAAGGCCCATTGTAAGGGCCAGAAGTGTCCCCGGAAAGGAGGGGAGAGAAAAGAAAGCCACCACTGGCTGGTCCCCCTGACCCATTGTAAGCGATGGGGAGTGCAGCCACGCATGACAGATGTCCCTGGCCATTGTTTCCCCAGCAGCCTCCTCTGTGCCTCCTGCTCTGGCTCTGGGATTCCATGAAACGGCCTCCGCCTGTGAGAGTCGTTCGACATGTCTCGTCTCTTTTGCGGAGCGCTCTCCGCCGCCACCCTGGCTGTGCCGGACCAATGGGTGTGTACGGATACCCTCAACGTGGGGCTACACTTATCGAGAGGTGCAAGAAGTCTTACCTACTAGACACTGCTGATCCCACCAGGCACCAGCCTGTAATTCATAATACAACACTTACCGAGCAGTGTGCATGTGAGGGTCGAAACATATATTCATAAATACAGACTAGAGAAATTTCAGCTGTGTGTATGCACACCCCCCCCCGGTTCTGAAATACTTAAGTCATCAAGAGCACAACATGAAATCTGACATTCACCAACTTAGAAATCAATGAAAAAAAAGGATCAATTGCATTTATAATTATCCCAATGGCCTCAAAAAAACAGCACTAACATTTTATTTTGCCCGCAGGGTTGTGAAGCAAAAGCAATAACTCAATTGTGAAGTGAAGCGCAGGTGAATGCATTTTCGCAGAATAAAGAGTGGAGGTAAGCTGTTTTTTTTTTTTACAAAGCAGTGACGTTTCGCTTCTCCCCATTCAGTGACCCACCATGTGGCGGACCCACAGAGGCGGCTCGTCGGGCTGTCAGTCACAGCAACAGTGTGCCAGTGGGAAACGAGCGCAACAATAGCCCTGTCTGGTTAATGGGTGAGAGAGGCAGCAGACAATCGTTCGTTTCTATGCCTTCCCACCACACTGTCTGTTTTCTGTCCCATTCTTCTCTTGCTCTCAACCACATTCTACCAACACTCGCTCGCTCAGGCTCCAATCAGTTACCCCACCCCCGCCTGCCTGTTAACATTCATTTCGAACACACACTCACACAACACACACTCACATTCCAATGCACAAGCATGAGAGAGTGACAGAGAGACCAAGAGAGAGAGAGAGAGAGAGAGAGAGAGAGAGAGAGAGAGAGAGAGATGTCTAAGCAGAGTGGAAAATCAGTTTGAATGCTATGAATGTTCATCAGGTAGATCAATGGCTGGCAGTTAAGTCATTTGGTGAATTCTAACAGTGCTGAAGTGAAACTGCAGCAAACTCTATGTGTGCTCGTCTGAAGTCCAGCTGCCTTGACCCCAAACTAAACACTGCAGCAGCAAAAAATCCACCAGTCAATGACGCTTGTGGGAGACACATGCAGGTCATTATTAACAATGCAACTTGCACATAAAAGCAACATTTTCTACACACTGACAAACACGGATGTTCAGCAGCTACACCCAATCTGAAAGGTTCTAGTACGTAAGGGCGTATTTTGACGGCATTAGGAGTGAGGAAACAGGAAAGAAGGACGGAAGACGGATGTGTGATATTTCAAATGCAAAACACTGCAATGTCATATATGGGAATATTTGCTTGGAGGTGGTGAATGGGCCTGACATGAAAATAAAACTATTAATTCATTCTGCACAGTCAGTATCTTAAATGTCTCGGCCATGAGAACCCAAGATGTCTCACAATCTGTTTTATTGCAACACTGTATCACCCTGCAGGAGCAACTTTCAGAAAAGTAAGGACAAATGTCACATAGCAGCCAACAGTTAAAACTGTTAAATGTCCAGTTCAGTAGGGAATTCAAATTTATTTTGCTTCCTTTAAACATCTTTTCATTCATATCATCGATGAAGGGGTTTTCATTTTTAAAACACAGCACAAAACTCAAGTGACAAATGAAAAAAACAAACACTTTGACAACACATACGTTACAGTCATTTGACTTGATATTGACTTATTTCTGATGTGGTTGTACAACATGTACAACAAAATATATATACTACATATATAAAGTATAATCCAACCCTATAACCCCCCCCCCAAAAAAAATTCTGCAATTGTTATATTGTATAATATCTATTTAATAATGTGTTTAATACTTGGTTGCAGCGATCTCAGCAGGATTTATTTTCTACTCACTTTTCAACTCTGCCTTCTCTGCTGAAAACAGATGTTTGTCAGTCAGTCCCCTTGTTTCTATTTGTCTATCTTTCTTATCCCTGGAGCTCTTTGTATTCTCTTTTTCAAGCTCAACTATTTACCATTTATTCATCTCCATTCTTCACTGTCACATTCGGCTCCACGTAAGTGCATGGCTGAAACACTGAACACAACATACCGGCCTGTTTTTCCGTCATGTTTGGCAGGTTAATTTCAACGCTGAAGTGTCAGCAATGTTTCTCAAGCTACACCATGTCTGGTGTCAAAGCTGTAAGCCCAGAGCCAAATCACTGGGTAAGTATCCGCCCACACAGAGTATTTATTCTTTCTAACTAGCTTCCATAACCCGATGGCTCTGACCTTCAATGCAGCGGTGGAGAACAGCATGACATATGGCCTAGTGTGCCCGTCCACGGGGTGACCCTGGACTGGGCCCGCAGACCCCCGGGTAAAGTCAAATGAATGCATGTAAACATTTAGCCCCCTGCGCACTGTGCTATGATCCCCACAACGGCTTAGGTGACCCCAGTCAACATCAATCAGACAGAACACAATAGAAAGAAGCACACGGGGGAAAGAACCGGGGTCAACCACACTTTTAATAAGTAGACACGGATGGCATTGTGGACGCAGATCGGCCCCGCTCTCCGGACCATGGGTAAGCAGGGCACCCTCGACCGCAAGCGGCAATCATGAGGAACCCTCAATGCATGAGCTTTAGAGATGAGTGGATAATCTACTTGGGCGGATTTAGGACTAATCTGCCATTTCTGCTCTCCAAATCAAATCACAATGGGATACATATAGGGCTTATGCACTGATATGATGATTTCAAAGTATGAGCAGAAGGAGGACGATTCACAGAATGGCCCGGGGGAGTATTTGGCAGGAATATGATATAACAACAACAAGATGAGATGTTTATTTGTTTTAGTTTAGAGGTCACCAGCTCCCCATAAGAGTCCAGTACAAATTGTACAATGAGAATCCATAACCTCTTTCTTACAGCTTAGCTGAGCTCTATCTCCCAGGAACACTCATCAAGTAAAGAGACAGAGGACGGGTGTTTTGACAGCTGCGGGGACGGCATTACCCTATTTCTCTGCCTTCTGAGATAAGAACTATCAGCAGAGTAGGAAATGCAGGAGTCGGCCACGCCTTCCCTGCTGTAACATATTGTGGTTATGTTGTCATCCTGAGGTTTATGTCTACCACTGTGGCAGAGCTCTACATCCACGGAACTAATGACAGTTGGCAAACACTAACTCGTGTGATCCTGTCCGGCTGTCAGCAGGAGCAGCGATGTTAGAAAAAACATATCTGCATGGGCATAAACATAATGTAGACACATTCCTACACGTGTGAAAAAAAATGAAACAAACTCAAATGACTACCCAAGCTAGGTGGTGTTTGTCCACTGATGCGGGCGGCTGTCAGTTGAAATATCTAGCTCCGACGGTCGTGGCCCCCTCATTTCATTATCACCCCTTCCTCTCTGTCAGACTCTTACAATCCCCTTAGCTTCCGCAGATCAGCTCCGGCCCGAGCCAGTGCTTCCCTGCACAGACACAAACCCATTGATCCAAAATCTGAACTGGCACACGGCAAGGGCCGAGACAAGTAGGCCCAGGTTCACAGCCACAGGATCAATTGGGGAAGAAGTGTGAACGTTTCCAAAGCAAATTCGGATTGAGTTATATCAGTCGAATTTACAAGAGGATTTTTCTTGTCTTTCAGAAGACAGATAAGATTACTGAAATGTTTGTTATTGATGCATGAAGATGAATGACAGAGAATGAGCTGTTCCCAACCCCCTATTTTTATTGCGGGAGGTAGAGGTCTCAACATCTACAAATTACAGTAAAAGACTCCTCACTGTGAACTCTATAAACATGAAACGCTTTTGAAATAAATCTCTCTTGCTCTTTCTTTACCTCAAAGGAAATGACATGAGGTAATCACCTGGTGGTGGAGCTTTGAGAACACAGTTGTCCACAAGCCACCTCCAAAATCTGCTGAAAATAGACTTCCGCAGCTGCACCACAACCACGTTCACCAACCCTTCCACCTATTACCCCAGTGGGGGTAATCAGTATTTATGTTATAAGGTAGAAAAAAATCCTCCTATGATGGTCGGAGAAGGCACAGGACCACCAGACCTCTCCCCCAATTATCTGAAGGGGATGAAATGAATGAGATGGAGTAAAAAAAAGCAAGGGGGGAAAGGGACAACATTTTGTGGGGACGTCATACACAGGAGTAAATTATGCACTGACAGACAATTCACAACTAATGTAAGCTGCTGTGTTTTTGAAGCCTCCCTTTCATTCCTCCCTCCTCCCTGCCCCCACCAACAGCGCTGCGTCCTCTGTGGACCGTGGCCGGGTGTCCATGCCCCGAGTGCGCTCACTGGAGCACAGGACCCTGCAAGAATGGAGCCTATTCAACAGCCCCCCTCCAGATGCTCGCCAAAACAGTCCTCCAGGCTACAGCAGGGAGCACAAGAGGGGAAAGAGCAGGAAAGGGAGATAGGAATCTGATAGCCTATCATTAACAGCCCAAATAAATTGAAGGAAAAGTCTCAGGCTAAACCACTGCCCTGAGTCAAGATGTTTATAGGTGATAGCCTTATTGTTTTGTCTCTTGTGGCATTTCAAAGACCGGTTACGCTTCGCTAGAGAAGGTGTTTATTGTTGCAGATAAACTGTCAAATGTGTAGCATCCACTGTGAATCACAGACTTTTCCCTCAAACCCCAAGTGAGGCAGATCCATACGGAGCACTGTATGGGAGAGTCTCCTCAAGGTAAACCAATATAAAGCCTTATCTAACACCCAGCCTGAAGCTGGGTACAACTTTTTTCTTTTCATTCACATGCAGCTTATAGATTTGAAAAATAAATTATGCAAATTTAATCACAGTTAATCACTGTGTCTTAGATATCACCGGACGCAAGGGTACTGCAGATAAAAAAAACACAAAATAACACTTAACTCCCTGTAAAAGCTGATGCACCAAAGACCTCCCCCATGCATAGCCCCTCTATGTGATGCTGTGTAAAGGAGTGCCCCTGTGTGTACAAGAAGGAGCCGATCAATGCAATATTAATGTATCAATCAGCACCGAGTTATCAAGCAGCAGCAGAGAAAACAGCATTGTAGCCCTGTAGGCATGACCCGTAGCTATATGGTCCCTGCGCTGAACTCCTCATCTTCTCTTAGTGATAATATCTATCGAATATAGACTCAAACATTTATACCCTCCCTCCCAGGGGGTGATACTCGAGAGGGTTGGGTACGAGTTGTAAGGTAGGTCTATGTGTATATTTCTCAAAGGATCGAGCCCTTTCCTTATGGATACTATATACTGCACCATCCAACGTGCTGCCAGAGCTTCTTCACAGATCCAACTGGTCAAATGTTTGCTTTATCCATCGGTGACTTTCTTTGATTTTGCTCTGGATCTAAAAACCCAATTTACAATCAAGGTCCATACCAAGACTAGCTTGGTATTTGACAGGTTGTTAAAATTGCTGATGTTATAAGAATCTGAGAACTAAGCCTCTGGTTCAGAAAAGGTTTAGAAACTTTACAGTAGTAGAGGTTACAGTGATGGGAATCTTCAGCATGAGAGCGCAGGATACCTCGCTACAGTCCTGTGGCCAAGCCTGCCACCTAGTGGCCAAAACCTAGCAGTACACTACATACAAACCCTTGAAAACATTCAGGTCATGTCCATTAATACAATTAAGTGGTAACTATTTTCAACTAGCATTGGTTATTATTTTCAACATATTTATATGTATTTATCCTGGTGTTACCATGATCAGAACAACTACCTTTTGATTTTTACAATACCATGCTGAAGGTTTAAGTTTATGTCCATCTTACCTTAAGAGCGAAAAGGTCAGTCTTCAAGGTGAGTAGTTGGGTGTTGCAGCTTCCCTCACAGGCTGACTTCCTGTTAGCTGTGAACATTGAAGAAGATGTAATTTTCCATTTGTTCACTGGTGAGTCCAAGACAATTTTCCACTGTTGGTGGACAATAAAGTTCTATTCTTTTTGTTTTCAAACAAATTGAGATAATCATTTTAATCATAGAAAACTGATTAATTGTTTGTCAATATGCAAATTTACAGGTTTGCATTTTCAATAGCTCATTCATTTATGAATGTATTGACATCAAACCACCTGTTGTGTCTGTGACATCCTCTCACAGCTTTCACAGCTGTTAGTTTGTGAAAAAGGCCTTAGCAAATCCCTTAGCACCCATATCAGTGAGGGTTTTTTGCTTTAATATGCATATTTCAAAATTTTATTTTTCAATAGCTCACTCATTAATGAATTTACGAATGGACAACCAATCCAGAGTACAAATAAGGGAAAAGATCAAGAAAATGCTGACATTGAACCTTGATATATGCATATTAAAGCAAAATGCTCACTGATAAGAATGCCAAGAGATTTGCTAGGGCCGTTTTTCACAAACTAACAGCTGTGAAAGCTGAAAACAAAAAAGTTATTGAAGATTGAAATGGGTCGTCCCTGACAAAATGACACATGTAGGCTTTTTGCCTCCATGCAACACTGTCCATCCTAACTTCGGATGTTTGGAGAAGAACTACGACTTCCTCTGTTTCCACTCACTCTATTTGCTTCCTTGTCCAGTTGAAAGGTGTAGATGCGTCGCCATGGTTCCTGGCTGCAGGTGAAGCCTCCTCGGAGCAGTCACCGTGAGCAGCAGCGGCCTCTAGCGGCTCGGGGAAGCTCGCAGGAGCACCACCTTCTACACTCGACGTCGTCTTTGTTTGTTTGGTGAATCCAAATAGTCTGAGGCTCGGTTGCTTCCGTTTTGATATCCTGACTACTTACATAGACGGTTCAAAAATATGGAACACATCAATGTTTGTTGATAACTCAAATAATGAGACCGAGTCAACTCAGTCAGAACTTCAAGAGGCGACGTGATGTTAAGACACGTGATTTGAGGACAGCGCCGCCACGCATAGACGGCCAAAGGAGGGATAGACACAGCAGTGTGATACTCAATCACTCTCTGACATGTTTCTTAATCATCATTTATAATGAACACATTTTTAAAAAAAAATAAAAAATAAATAATAAAAAATAATAATAGTTAATGCGTGTAACCAGTAAAAATAAAAGATGATGTGTCAGAGCTCCTCCTTACGGAAATATCTCAAAGGGGAGCTCATTTCTTTTTCTAACCCTCCCCTCAACTCCCCCATAACTCGAACTGTGCTTTGAGGTGTTTTGTTTGTCTCGGGTGATGATGATGATGGACTCACTGCAAAGTCTTTTTTATATAAAAGCAATGTCTGTCTGTCTGTAGTGGAATTTTCTCAACAGCTTCTCATCCAATTGACTTCAAACTTTGCGAGTGTATTGCAGAGGACCCAATGAAATCTGTCAACTGTGACATCTCATCTCAAGAAAATTTACACACAGAGATTTCTCCATTCATGTTAAAATGTAAGCTGCACTTGCTGTGGCCATGGAAACCACTTGGTAATTTTTAAACTTAGACAAGACCCTTTGGCGAGGTCAATGATGACATCTTCAAAGGTCACATTCCGGCATGACGGGCACTGGACTAGGTTCGTCAGAACAGCAACACTATATAGTTAAAGATAATTAAGACTAAAATTATAAACTGTTGAAATATAAAAAAAAAATTATGCTTTCATTAAAAGTTTTAACTATGTTGTGAAGACAATTTTTTTTCTCCAATTTTCATCCAGATATTGCTATGAAGCCCAAGAAAAACCCAGATTTTAAATACTGAAAAAGTGAACAATTCAGGCCAGGGAGTCATATTGTTGGCGTCAGACACCAGAGCAACATTTCTTCACACCTGCTACTATCCGAGTAAGTCAGAGAGGGCGTTGACCTTCGACCTGTGTGGAGAGGAAACGCAATTCTAGTTCCGATCATCTTCGACCCCGACCACCGTAATGAGGAGGCGCGTCATCGCCTGTGGGCAGTGAACTGCATGTCACACTGGGACACCTGCTGTCCTTAGAAAGTGACGGAGACAATCAGTACTGGCAGTTAAGTCCACTCCCAGTATATCGTCAAGGTGTTGCTTCAGCTTGTAGAGGGGACATCTCTGTGGATTCATCAATACTCCCCTGCATGTGCACCAGACAAGTAAGTACACTAATTCACTGGAGACGAGTACGAGTTTCCCAAGGTGAGTTTGCGCATCCAGAACTAAATCTCATCCTGAGAGATGCAATGTTTTCTTATCTATTTTCGCAGGATAAATAATGGGATCGTGTTCTCCGTTACAGGTGACCTGAGGATGAGCCTGCTCATGTGGTGTATGTTGATCCTGTTCCTCTGTTCAAGCAGTAAAGAGATGGTTGTGGATAGAACAAGACTAGCCAGGTGTGTTCAGTCTCATTCTGCTTCACTGGATATGTACATATGTACAGCAAAACAGAAACTCAATGAAACTAATATTTAATGTAACTTCCGGATTTCCATGTAAATTTTTATGTTGCCACGTTTGCTGAAAGTCACAAATATTTGAAAGCTACAGTCAAAACATTTTTTTAAATGCAACATGATGTTTTAGCACTGAAACTGATGATGAAAATGAAAACTGTTAACTCATCTGCTCTGCTTTTCTTAGATGGCATTCATATCAGATGGAAAAGCCACAGAACATCATCCGAAACCTCAAAAGGCATTCAGACGGGACATTCGCCAGCGACTTCACCCATTATCTGGACAAGATTAAGGCCAAAGACTTTGTGGAATGGCTGGCCAGCACCAAACAAGAAGGGCAAGCTGTGAAGACATATACTTTTATCCTAAAGCTGTGTGTTTTGTGATGGTGTGAGAGGAAGGTGACGCCAATGTTGAAGTTACAGCATATGTTTTAATGAAGGTTGCATTAGATGAATAGACTAGTTGTGTAAAAGGGTTTTTAACTGCTACACTTGATGTTTTTCGTAGTAGTGCAATTGTTGATTTTTGGTCAAAGTGATTTGGTCAAAGCTTGTGTTGGTTTTTTAGATTGAATGTATCTTGTCTTGTTTGACTTCAAGTCCTCATTTTTTCATTTATTTATATGTTTTACAGACGACATGAAGACCTACTCCACATCGCAGAAGTATAAGTCACTCCAGGTAACGCTTGTGCTTGTATCATCCAGAAGCATAAAATAAGAAGAGTCCTCCGCAACAGCCGTTTTTCTATTCTGAGGCATTCTCAACAAAAGCGGACATTCGCAATTTTTTGTTTCCATAAAGTGAAAAAAATACTGGAAATTTCAACATTCTTTCCTTTGAATCTTAAGTTCATCTACAGGTTTACTGTTATTTAAATTGTATTTTTTTCATTTCAGAAGAAACTGCACTGTCATGTTCTGATGATTTGCATTGCAAATATTATTGCATCTTATTTAGATTTTTCTGCTGTATGAATAAACTTGAATGCAAGATGAAAAAAATGAAATAATCAATTTAGTCTTTTTCTGAATGAACTGTGAATTATTACCTGTATGCCTTTGATGTCGTGATGCACACAAATGTTTTTCAAAAATTATTCAAGGTTTTAGAATAAAATCTTATAAAGTCGCTGTGTTTTGTATTGAAATTGGAAATGTGTTGATAGTATTAAAACACTTCATGCATACATGTGGCTGACCAGAGGTGGGCGCTGTTGTTCAGCGAATCTAAAAAATCGGACAGTCGAACTGCTGGTGCTGATTTGGGAAATCTTTTTTTTTTTTCTGACTGCGTGTGGGTGTAAAGGCATCTGTTGTGTTTTCATTTGCACTGCAGACTGTATATAGCACACATTTTGTTCACACAATTCTACATTGTTGCACAACAAGGTTATGCAATGAGAGCAAGTGGAAAATACGGTATAAATACAGTGATGGAGTTAATGTGGGGAAGGAGGGGCTGGTGGGATTTACGTAGGCGGAGAGAAAACTGTGAGCTATAACTGGTAGGGGTGTGGGTGTGTGTGTGTGTGTTTCAGTAGATGTGTGGTGGGAGCTCTTGGCTTCTGGCCATAGTCATGATGGAGCGCTCCCTCTTTGGGCTCCGTCCTCCTTACTCTGATTCTCTGGGGAGAGAGAGGAAGACCAGGGGAGGAGGGGGGATGGAGGGAGGAAAGGAGAGAGGGAGGGGGACACCATAGGAGCACAAGCACAACCCTCAGATCTCAGTCAAGGGTTGAAATGGGATCAGATAGTAGGAAACCCCCCATTTTTACTGCTGACTGCTCACACTTACCGCCTGTCTGAGACCTAGGCGGAAGGCAGGACTGCAGCAAAATGGGACAGGAGTGGGACAGAAACATCAACCTGACATTGTATTGTCATGGATGAAGAGTCCTGGTAAAAAAATGTGCATTGCTTCCATTAGTAAGTATTGTATTGGATTGGATTGGATTGAAGCCACAGCTTCTCATGAGGAAAAAAACAACCCCAATCATGGCAAAATAAAACGGTGACACGTTTAATCGTTATATTTAACCATGTCAGGTCTACCCACAGAGAAACCACATGCTCTGTGGCAACACACCTCAGAGGAAGGGAGGTGGGGGTGAGAGGAGAGCGGGTTGGGAGGAGGGGGAGGAGGAGGAGGATGGGGAGGCGGAGGAAGAGGAGGGGGAGGAGGAGAAGGAGGATGGGGAGGAGGAGGAAGAGGAGGGGGAGGAGGAGAAGGAGGATGGGGAGGAGGAGGAAGAGGAGGAAGGGCAGGAGGAGGAGGAGGAAGAGGAGGAGGAGGAGGAGGAGGAGGAGGAAGGAGGAGGAAGAGGAGGAGGAGGAGGAGGAGGAGCGGGGGGGGGGGGGGGGGGGGGGGTGTAGGTGTGGCTGTTTACGAATTGGGTCGAGCTCCTCCGCTCACAGAACACACATTTCTGTGGCCGGGTATGGTTCCACGCCACCCAGCACTGCCCACTGCCGATGCAGCCCCCCCCATAAGAGCCTGAGACGGCGGCCGGAGGTGGTCCGTCCTGCCGCCACCATCTGCAGCACCAAGGACAGCTCCTCCGCCTGGGAGCGAGGCGAACACCGGCCGCCGGCGGCGCTTCGACGCGTGAACGAGCCACATTTCAGCTCGAGTCGTCCTTCTTTTGGTATTCCTGTGCGGGGGAGCTGGTCTGCCAGCATGGGCACAGACTGATGGAGGCACTGGGCCAAACTGGGAGTGTGCTGCTGACTCAGCCTCCGCTGCTGCATTAATTCATCTGCACTGCAGTGCCTCTCTCTCTCTCTCTCTCTCTCTCTCTCTCTCTCTCTCTCTCTCTCTCTCTCTCTCTCTCTCTCTCTCTCTCTCTCTCTCTCTCTCTCTCTCTCTCTCTCTCTCTCTCTCTCTCTCTCTCTCTCTCTCTCTCTCTCTCTCTCTCTCTCTCTCTCTCTCTCTCTCTCTCTCTCTCTCTCTCTCTCTCTCTCTCTCTCTCTCTCTCTCTCACTCACTCACTACACTCCCACACAGCCATACAGCAGTAAAGCCAAGAGGATGGAGAGGGGGGTCGATATTCGATAGTGTAGATGATTAGGACACAGTAGATCCAAGGAGATCGAGGAAGGAGGGAGATGCTGGGGGTAAAAAACACTTTGGAGAAAAGATCCTGGGAAACAACATTTGATAATGTCATAAAAAAAGGAAAGGGAGATCTGCACTGCCTGAGGACAACTCCATGCATCATTTACATACAATTCCACCTACAACCTACAAGGGTCCCGTACCCTCCTCCCACTTAGAGCAACCAATGAAACTGCAACAGAGAAACAAACAAATCAATATGTCCCAGCATGGCCAATCTCAAGCCTGTTCGCGTGAGGTTATGGGGGCGACGACTGTAACATCATACCTGTGAGCTATTTACTTTATGGCAGACCACAAACAGGAGCAGCGCAGTGCAGCTGGACTGAATACGAACGGGCCTGTAGTCCATCCTCTGCCTGTGGGAGAGGGGTGTTAACACAGGGCTCTTAACAAATCCAATAAGTCCATTAGAGTTGAAAGGACTGCCTTTCACAACCCTGTTACCGCAGCAGCACTCAACTTCATTTCACAGTTAGTTTTGCACTTACAAAGCAGCACAAAAGTAAAATAATCCACACAAAATGGTGAACACTATAGCTGAAGTGAAGTGGACAGAGTGAATCTGGAGTCTGCCTGAAGGAAAGTGGAGGGGTAGGATCTTCTGCACAACATCTTTTCATAAAAGGTAAAAAAAATAAAGAAAGACAATTCAGAGGTCAACATTTCAACAATAGGCAAACACAAGTTGGAACTGGAAGGCTGCTTTATTGGTAATAAAAAGGTTCGTGCTCAAATGAAGACAATCTTTCATATATTCTTACCAAGAGTCCAAGTGGTTGTGCAACACACCATCATATTGTACTGTATATCCTCTATCACGGTGTCAAATGATAACAACAGTTTGAAAAAGCACTTTTTTTCAGCGAAAAAGAAAAAACGCCCATAATAAACCATGCTATAAAAAAAAGAATGAGTCCCATATGAACAAATATTGATACAAAAATAAATTTCAGATGGAAACAGAAATGTTAAAAGAAACCAAACGGAAATATTAGAAGGCAAGCTGCTTTTTCACAAGCCAAGTGGGTGACACACATAGCACTAAGAACAGAACATTGTTGAGCTGTTTTTTCTGTTAACATCACACATTGTTGAATATTAAGATAAGTGGGGAGTCTGGATGGTCCTCTGGCAGTGGTTCTAGTCTCGACTTCCCTGATTAATGTTGTGCTCACCCTCAAACCCCCACCCTCCACAGTTTTTTGTTTCTTTTTTGTTTGTTTGGTCCTTTTTTGGATTGTTTCTTGTTTTCACCAGTGTGGCATCGACATCCAAATTTGCAGAAAAAGCAGAAAAAAGGCACATGCCATTGAGTGGAACACGAGAAACAAACCATTCATCAAAAGAAATTTGTGGATGAGAAGCAAGTACACGGTTGTTGCATGTCCAGTTGTAATGGCACTGGTGTGTGTGTGTGTGTGTGTGTGTGTGTGTGTGTGTGTGTGTGTGTGTGTGTGTGTGTGTGTGTGTGTGTGTGTGGAGGGGGGATAGGACACTGGGAAGGAAGCATCTCAGAGTGGACGAGCCAGTCAGTCACACCATCTGACATCCTCCGGGAAGAGATCACTGTAAAGTTGGCGGGAGAGGAGAGACACTTGTGTGTGTGTGTGTGTGTGTGTGTGTGTGTGTGTGTGTGTGTGTGTGTGTGTGTGTGTGTGTGTGTGTGTGTGTGTGTGTGTGTGTGTGTGTGTGTGTGTGTGTGTGTGTGTGTGTGTGTGTGTGTGTGTGTCCATGACTGTGGGCGCGTCCTGTATTTTCAGTGTAGGTGAGAGAAATGACAGTAAGTGAGAGATGTAACATTATCCTTTCATCATGATCAGGCTACAATCCATGGCAAGCAGCTCCAGTAACATCGCACATGAGCTATTCTTCCAACATAGAAGGGTGCTGGAAACAACCAGTTTTAGACATCCACTGAACGTGTTGCACACAGATCAAATGTGACAAACAGTGTTCTTCTGTTTCATGTATATACATATAGACATATATGTATACATGTATATATCTTTTGTATTATATAATATCTATATATCATTCAATTTCCGTCAACAAAGTGAAAAGTGTCTCAAAAAATCCAAAAGGTAACAAATGTGACAAAGGGCATAGCTGGAAGCCATTCTATATTATTGTTATTATTATTTTTTTGATTATTAGTAGTAACATTTTTAAAATTTCCTTATTTACAAAAAACACAACAAAGCATGCCGATAAAATAAAATATAATACAATATTTATAGTTTCTCCCAAAAAGTTTGTTCTTTTTCAGCGATTGTGCCATTTACATCATAGCCTGCACTGTACATATGATTTTGTGTTTTGTTATTTAATTTTTTTGAAACTTTTTTTTCTTCTTTTTTTCCAAGTGTGAATGTATCATTCTAAAACATTACATCCAAGATGAACATGGGATAATCGGATGACGTTGTTCACTCCTCCTGTGGTTCTCATTGGGAATGTATTTGGTTTCAGTGTGCAGCAGCCAAACTGATTCGGAGACCTCATATTGTAAACAGACCTCAGTTATTGTTACAGACAGGGGGTTCTCGTACAGGCAGTGTTAAACACACCAAATAGCATTACTGGTGTGACGGCGGATGCCAGATGTATGTCCAGTCATCCACTTATAAATAGGACCATCACTCCTGTGTAGAAAAGAATTGGCAGGAATAATGAGGAGGCAGTTGTGTCTTGTCGGCCACATGACAATGCCTCAGTTTTTTGTGTTTTTTTTTCTTTTTTAATGAAAAACACCCACAACGCTTATTATACAACATAGCTGCGACAATGCGAGGCCTGCTGATGCTTTATCTCTGCAACTGTTAGGTTTCTACCTTGGTCTCTGGCTAATCGTTTGTGAAGCGGATGATGGCGTTTGAAAGCCGGCAAGTAAGTGAAAAAATGGTGTGAGCCTGGGTCCAACACCACACAGTGTTTAAGAGGTCCCACAAAAGCACAATGATACACTGACAAACATGGGACTTTCAGCACTCCGACTCAGACCAAGCACAGTTCTTTTCTTCTGCTCTTGCATGTTCTCATGGCAGTCAGTCTAAAACCCTGAAGGGAGGGGCTCTACCCAGTTATTGGTCCATGTTCACACCGTGTTATTTGTCGCCTGTTCACCTCCCTGTAATATCAGACAAAATCCATTTAATTCTGCGGACAGAACCACAAGCCCTTCATGGCGATCCACCTTTCCTACATGCTAGGCACGACAAGGCATGTCCTTGTGATAATTCGATGCATACTCTGCTGTTACAGATGGTCATTGTCACGCTCACTGATCAAAGCCTTTTCTGAGACTGATTGTATCACAAGGACTTCAGAGAAGGACTTCAAGGCTTCTTTTTTTTCCTCAAAAGCTGGCGACTCAAATTGTCCGAAAAGCACCATCTAAGACATCGCTCACTGGGAATGTGTGGATCTAATAGAGTACAAAAGAGGAACTGCATTGACATGAATCTAATAGCGCGGTCTAATGTATCTCATTGTGGTTCTGTTCTTCCACTATAGCCCAAAAAAACTAAATTAAAACATTTTCTGTCCCTTCTCCAGGA
Source organism: Scophthalmus maximus (assembly GCF_022379125.1). Lineage (NCBI taxonomy): Eukaryota > Metazoa > Chordata > Actinopteri > Pleuronectiformes > Scophthalmidae > Scophthalmus > Scophthalmus maximus. Next base: position 13,091,823 of record NC_061517.1, read on the forward strand.
AGTACAGCAGTAAACTAGATATCTATCGACGCTTCGAGCACACCAGATCTTTACTGGTGCCAGGTATGGATTCCTTGGCATGAAACATCACCTGCTCCCATTGCCGTAACAGGGACCACAGGAAAGTGAGGAAAGTGACAGTAGGATGGATGTGGTTAGACAAAAATATGTAAGCCCTGGGTTTGGTTCAGGACTTCTGACATGGCCCCTCAAAATCTTTGCATACTCTCGTGAAGATATTCTGCTTCCTAACACACTGATTCACTGCACACTCTTTCTAAACCTTTCACCTACAGAGGAGCAAAAAGCCATTTCTAGTTTGTGTCATTGGCTGACCCCCCATTGCCTCTGAGTGTTTGTCCTTCATTCACCTGAAACTTTGATGAGGGGCTGAATTAAAACATTAAAGCAAAAATAGTGAAGGGCGGGATCATAGAAATATTATTCCCCCAATATTCTATATATCATCATCATAATCTTCATCTTCCATTTATAGTTCTCGTAATTTTCCCAGTGGACAGCCTCAAACCTATAGTCAGGCCACTGCAGTGGTCTGAGAATTCGTGTCTTGTGGACTATGATTACTCATGCATGATTCCTGATCAAAACATGCCTTCATGCAAGTCATTTCTATGCATTGAACGAGCACAATAATTATTACTTCATCTGGTACTCCGTCTGAGCAAGTCTCCTTCAGCCCAAGTCAAAGCATGACTAATGACCCCTACCCAGCCAGTGTGAAAGCCCATGTAAAGAATGTCTTTTTCAGTGTCAGTATAACAAAGAGGAGATGAAAAGACTAGTGACATGGGCTAAATGTTATATTTTTTTTGCTGCTCAAATAATGTAAAGATATACTCAGCACAAACAAACAAACAAAAAATCTTTGTCTCCGGGTTTCCCCCTCCCTCGCACGTGTTTCCTTCCTAGCTAATTTTTTCTTGGTTGATTATTGTTCTCTTCTTGATAAAGATGGTAAACTCAGCGTTATGGACCCACCTTTAGACTGCTAACACAGTTCTAGCAGGATCCATGTGATCCAGTCCCAGAGCATTAGAGCTTTGCTGGGCGGTTCCACACTTGGTGGTGGCAGGTATTTTGCAAATTCTCCAATCATCTAGCAGAGATGTCTGTGCCTTGGCAGTTGGTCCTCAAAGGAATGTGTGCAATTGGCCAGCACACTTTGTTAGTCACTGTTTTTCATTTTGTAATTGTTCCTCATTTCTATGAACTTGGTCACTACGCAGCAAAAGTTCCACGGTAAACTGATTGTGATTGGTTCAGCTGTCTTTGACGACATAAGAAACCACATTGCCTCAGTAGTATTTGAGTCTGTAAACATTTTTTTGTATCTTTTCGTTGTTGTTCTTTTTTTCTTACTTGCAAATGATCACTTTTTCTACATGTGTTGGGTTTGGGCTCAGAGTCTCATTGCGCTGTGTTTTATTGGATTTTGAGAGTCACTGAGCCCTAACACTTGGATTCCCACTCATCTTTTTGGTTTTTGTCTTTCTCTTTCCTTGCCCACTCCTCCTTGTTCTCATCCTGCTTCTCCTTGTCAGGTTTGGTCACGCTGTCGTAAGAGGGGAGAGAGGCTGTGGACGGTGTGCTCTCCTTCTTCTCTTCGTTGGTCCCACCATTCTCAAGCTTATTGTTAGTAAAAGTGTAGCGCTTGAAAATGATGCCGCGCCTGATAAGGTGAGCACGGTAGGCATTCTGGATAATTCTGGCAGAGACACCTTCCTGTTTGCGGCGGAGGGTGGTGGTGATGGGTTCATACGACACCTTGGAGGGGTTGGCTGCCACAAAACGCTCTTCCATCTGCTGCCTCAGCATGTCCAACTCACCACTATCACCCAGCACACGCTTTGTGAAGGCAAACAGGATGTCCAGGCAGTGAATGCGATCGCCACTCACCATGGGCATGTCCATGGCAATTAGTTCTATAGTGTTGGGCTTTGGCACACGGAGTGGATGTTCCAATGCGTCGGCAAAGTCGGACAGCTTGGCAAAAGTGATGAACTGAGAGGCAGTGGGGTCGAACTTCTCCCAGATCTCGTAGAAGGTCTCAAAGTCATCCTCACTGAGTGGATCAGCACTCTCCTCTGTGGCCACACTGAAGTTCTCCAGGATGATGGCGATGTACATGTTGACCACAATCAGGAAAGAAATGATGATGTACATGACAAAAAAGAAGATTCCCACTGAGGGATTACCACAGTCGCCCTTCACAGATGTACCAGGGTTCTCGAATTTGGGGTTACAGTCTGGTGGGTAGTTGAGGATCGGCAGCAGCAAGCCGTCCCATCCAGCCGACGTAGTGATCATGAACAGAATAATCATGCTGTTACCAAAGGTTTCAAAGTTGTACAGGTCATCAATGCCCGCTCCGTGCTTTACGTAGCCAAAGTTAGACATGCCAAAGATGGAGAAGATGAACATGACCAGGAAGAGCAGTAGGCCAATGTTGAACAGGGCTGGCAGTGACATCATCAGAGCAAAGAGTAAAGTCCGGATGCCCTTCGCTCCTTTGATCAGACGGAGGATACGACCAATACGAGCCAGCCTGATCACCCTGAACAGGGTTGGTGACACAAAGTACTTCTCAATGATGTCCGCCAGGAACATACCTGAGGGAAAGGAACGGGGGAAAGACAGGAGGAGAACACAATCAGACTTCTACATGTGAGAAATTCAATTCACCCCCTTATTGCTTTGTCTTACACCTCTCTCACTCACCGACAATAGACAGGATGACCACCACCACATCAAAGATATTCCAGCCATTGGTGAAGTAATAGTGGCGAAGGGCAAAGAGCTTAAGCAAGAACTCCAAGGTGAAGACTACGATAAAGATGAAGTTGACCCAGTAGAGGACAAACTCCGTTTCATCCGACTGATCATCTGTTTCCACCATCATGGTGATCATGTTGAGACAGATCATTATCATGATGGAGATGTCAAAAACCTGCTGCGTCACAAAGTCAAACACCATTCCCTGGATCTTGTTCTATGAGGTGAGAGGACACAAAGAGGGATGAACTTGAGATCTGGTGAGGTGTCAACCAAACACAAAATATTTTGAATAATCTGAAGACTTGTTCAAAAGCAGTAATCCAAGAAGAAACCTACCTGTGGTCGAGGTATAGGTTTTTGTGGCTTTTTGGACCCCAGTTTTTTCATGGCATTGTAGTACTTCTTCTGTTCCTCTGTCATGAAGATATCCTGACCTCCAAAGTAAAGGGACAAACAAAGATTTGGTTATAATTGTATTCTACACTTTAGAATAAGATTCTTGAAGCAAAATATGGAATTAGGAGAGAGAACGTTTCTTATCTTTTTCTTCTGCTGGTTGAAGTTGTCAATGATCACACCAATGAAGAGATTGAGGGTGAAGAAGGAGCCGAATATAATAAAAACAACAAAGTAGATGTACATGTAGATGTTGACTTCATAGTCTGGTTGGTCCTCCACCTAAGAGGGAGATACAATGTTGAAGGCACTGACGTATTTCACTATCACAGATTAAAGAGGAAATTTGACATGTTTGGACAAACATCTTTTTTATTTTCTTACCATAAGTTAGATGAAAACATCAATCAAGACTGAACAGTCTGAACAGTAAGCCTATTTATTTTCAAAGGTAACCAAATCTGCTCAGCTGCACCTTAAAGTTCATAAGTTGTCACCCATTTGTCAATTCAGAAGAAAAATTGTCTTAATACTAAACTAAGCTTCATACTTAGTATACAATCTTCTCATCTAACCCTCAGCAAAGGAAAGAAATTAGGGTTTTTCAGAACATTTTGAACAATTCCTTTCGAGACCTGAAGTGAGCATTAGAATATCTATTGAAGACTCAATGACTATACCTCTCTGGAATCCACAGCGGCGTACATAATGTCCATCCAGCCTTTGAACGTGGCCTTTAAAGAGAAACATAATTAAATACACTTGTAGAAACCAAAACGTAATAAGAACACCAGATTGATGCATGTCCTCTGGTAGAGCTTGTACAAGGAAAGACAAGTGGATGAAGAAAAGACCATGGAGAAACACGTACAACATAAATACAAAATATACATATTCACAATAACTATTGACCATAGAAAGCCTCAAGATACTGTGAAAGTAAATGGAAATTTGAAGCAGCAGCACAACAGAAAAGTAAAAAATGAAAATAAAAACTTGAAGAAATGGCGTTAAAGAATAGAAGAGGAGCGACACTCTCACCACTTGCAGCAGGGCGAGGTAGCCGGCGCCCACATTATCAAAGTTGATCTTGACGTTCTTCCATCGGACCTCAGTAAAGTTTTGATGCATGAGGGCCACACACTGCGTCTTGTTGTTGACCACGTCAACAGAAAAGTATTCCTCTGATGTCTCATTGAAACAGTAGTAGTACTTGCCCGCAAACAGGTTGACCCCCATGATACTGAAAATCAGCCAAAAGATGAGGCAAACCAGCAACACATTCATAATGGAAGGGATGGCTCCCACCAAAGCGTTGACTACCACCTAGACCAGACCAGGGGAGACAGGATATGACAGTGTGAGCACCAGGAAACAAAATGCATCTCATTCAACCCCTGACTAGACACTACATACTGTTATGGCATCATACTTAGAAACGCCATTGAGCCGTTCGTTTACCGGTGGCAATAAGAGCAGTGTTACAGTTTAATGTGGCCTAAAATTAGCACTGAACACCACTGATGTGCAAACTGAAATGTGGGAGTTTAATGGGAAGGAGTGCTGTATCAGTTGTGTTCTAATTAAGAGCAGCACTGATGTGACTTTGAGATGTTCTTTGATCTGTTGAAGCATGTGGCTAGAAATGCTTAAGGGATACTCAATTATACACAAGCGCGCACACACACCCATCACTTAAAGCCACCTAAAGCCTTATTTATCCAGGGACTCACAAAACCTGTTAAATGCTCCTGTAATTATTTCAGATTTAAATTATACATGATATAATGATGGGAGCATTTGAAAGTGAAATGCAGTTTTTAATATTTGGATAAAACAGATGTGTGTATGTTTCTACATGTTTACTTTATACAGCTTATGACATCACAAAAAAGTTGATCACAGGTGTTTGCCATAGCACTATGAAGTGTCGACTACTACCACCCCAATCTTAGACAGTGAATATTCTTAATCCATAACTATCCCAAGTTAAACAACATATTGTAACACTTTAGCAGTTTTAAAGGAAAATAGTATAAATCCCACAACCACCCCAAAACCTAGTCCTTTCTAACAATCCAATCGGGTTTCCCATAGATTGATTGTTGCCCGTAATAAGCTCAGCACAGTGAATCTCTCACTACCAGTGTAAGGCAGGCCGACCAGCAGCTCTCAGGCAGACAGCTGAGCATGCATGTCTTTGGCAGACTCGTTATGTGGAGCCATATTCCCTCCTCATTACACACAGACGGGGAGGAGCTCCAGAGCAGGATTCTCTCAGCGTGTACACAACATGACTGGTGTGGAACATGGAATCATAAATGTTACAGGTGCTGTAAAGAGGGCCACCGTTTAAACACTGAGTTGATGTAACATGCTTATAGAAAATATTTTTGGGGATATCTCTTTCAAATCTTTTTTTCCCCACACAGTGTTGCTTTGCACTTGCTGAGAGAATGGCTCTTAGCTTGATCTGAGGTACAATTGAACTGCTTTCAAAAATTTAGTATTTAAAAAAGGAATTAGGCCATGCTGAGTAGAAAGCATTCTCAGAAAGAGGGAAAATGGCTTTCAAAAATGCAAAATGTGCATCGGCAGTTATCTTACATGCGTGTTACATGGCATTGTGCAATCTCAAGATCCGCTCAAATCAATAAATAAATGAATAGAGAAATGTGTGGATAGAGAGATAGCGGCTAAAGAGATAATGGCTGAAGCTTTGTTTGTGTCTGACGAGCCATTCTGATATTTACATGGGTTGTATATGGGTGTCTGACAAACATCTACAACACAATATGAAATTTGTAAAATAAAATTTGGTCTATATTATACTTTGGCCTGCTTATAGCGAAGACAGGCAACTGAAGTGATCGGGGTTCAGAGGTTACATCCAAAAGGCCCGCGATGACTGGAGCCTTTAGTAGCTGGTAAAGCTAAAATGACAAAATGTGTTATCATTTTAAAATCTTTGAGTTTTACTTAAACTTCAGTAGGTTTGTCAGGAAAAGTGAGATTTTTCTGAAATTGGGGTATAGATGGCTAGACATAGTTTCATTCCTGTACAATGCATTGCTCACAAAGGTAGGGACCAAGAATACAAAGCAGCATTAAGAGAAAGAGAGAGCAAAGTACAAAGTCAGAACAGCCCTTAATCATTGCATGTTAAGCAGTGCAATGTGTCCACTGAAGCTGCGACGCTCACTCGGCGCTGGTGAGTTGTGTTGGCCCATGTGAAGCATCGTGCCATAAGCACTCAACCAGCGAAGATGTTTAAGTTCCCATCATGCGAACTCTCCAGAATCTCTTCCATACAGTTTCATCTCTCCATTCATGTACTTCCCTTTTCATTTATTTATTGCTTTGACCTCATAAAAAAAAACAAAAAAAAAACAGTTTTCATTTCAAACAAAATCAGTAACTTAATTGATGAGCAATGACATTACACTAAAATATTGATACAGCAAGATATAATTCCTCTGTTTGTTTCCCCTTTGCATTATTTGACCACCTGCATCTCTTTTACAAGTTACACCCAGTGAATGAGGTCATTCAAAAGGGAAGTGGTACTTCATATATTTATACTGTACTGAAGCAAATGTGCCATGACTTCCCACCACAAAAATGACATCAGGTCTATTTGCCATCCAAAAATTAACAATTAAACCTATAAAATTAAATTGAAAATTCATGACAACATCCATAAAGCCTATCCAGGGCCTAAATGTGTTGATGTCTGCTGATATGCAATGGCATCACATTTTAGTCGCTGGATATTTGGTATGAATGAGACTTAACCATGAGTCCAAATTTATTTACAATCAATCCACCCACTGAATGACTACACATGCCTTCTTCCTCTACTGGGCTGTCATTTTTGGGACGTACTAAAGAGAGGCGACACATTGTCTGTTAAGGGTTGAGAGTGTTGTCCGAACGCTGTAGCGCTAGTCAACCTATGGGCCACCACCCACCCAGACCCCAAACTCAAAGTTAGAGTTTCACTGGGCCCATTGCTGCGTCCCAGTCTCACTTCCTGTGGGAGGGGAAGGCAACAAGAAGCCAGGGCCTGCTGTGTGCGCAACAGTAAGTGGGGCCATGAAATGACAACAGTAATGCCTTGTGTGAAATGGCAGCCTAGCATATTTGCTAAGCTTCTGCCTGCATTCCCAAAAGGAAGGCATTCAAAGTGATCAGAAGTTTTTAATATGGCCAATGTTCAGAAAAGTTTACAGTAATAATCTGCCACTACAATGGATTTTTTTAGCAGATCAGACGGTCAGAGGATATGACCTGAGGCGCTGATAACGGCAGAAACCTAACAAATACTTTCCTCCCAAAGCCACAACACAGAGAGTGTGTGGTTTCTGTCTCAGTTCCTGATGCAGAAAGATCCTGGACAACCAGGAAGAGAGTGTGGTGACCCTCCAGCAGTCTGGCCCAGCCAAACCAGGTTGAGGTGAAGTGAGTAGTGAAGGGGCAAGGGGTTGCAAAGGAAGAGGCAGAGGAGGAGGGGGAAAGGTGGGGCAGGTGCTGCACATGTGGAGATGGGGATAGTCTGAGGTGAAGTGGAGAAACTCAAACCAGAAGACGTGGCAAACAGTCCAAGAAAGGAGAGAGGTTTAAGAGAAAAAGGAAGAGAAAGAGACAAGAGGGACGAGGGGGTGACAACAACCAGGCGCAACCTATTGCTACCACCATTCAAGAAGACAACCAATCACATCTATGTATTTTTAGGAGGAGAAGGCTGAAGCAACCAGAAGAACTGTCACAGCAAGTGATTAAAATGACAGATTCCTCTGAGTGGTTGTTAGGCAGCCGCCCGGCATGCAGAGGTTTGGTTCCTGCTGGTTGTTCTCGATGCCAGATGCCCAAATGTATTGAGGGATGAGCTGGGGGAGGGGTATGGGAGCAGAAGGGATGGGGGTGGGGAAGGGTGGTGTTATGGTAGCAGGGGTGGGGTGGGGTGGGGTCTCAATTGAAAGCAGTGGTTGAAAATCCGGCCAAATGTAGAGCTAAGTGTTGATTTGAATGCTCTATGAGATGGCATGTACATTTGGTTTATGTTTACTAATTTCACGTCCACTTCGGCCAAACAAGAAGAAACAAAGTAAGATGAGGTCATTTCTAGTTTGTCACTTGTGATGAGGCAGCTTTGTGAAAGTTTTTGGGTTGTTTTTATTATGATATTTTTTAACAATTGTTTGTTTGTTTAAGAAATTCAATCGAAATGCATGTTCTGCTGGCAACATTACTTCACTGTTACTTTACTCAGTCTCCCAGCTGCATCATGACTTGTTCTTTTTTTTTTGCTCTAACAAAGACATGGTAAAAGATTGCGCATGGAAAGGTGACTTCTTGGCTTTCATTTCCTGGATTTGAAAACAATCCCCCCCAAATATTATGGATTTTTTTGTCCTCTTAGTTTGTTTTTAGGTCAGTTCTAGCATGCTTTAAACTGTTGAATGGGCATGCGGAAGTATCAGCTGCTTAGCTTTGGATCTTACCCTCATCCCTTCAAAACGTGACAAGGCTCTGAGGGGTCTCAAGGCCCTTAGTGTCCTGAGTGATTTAATGGGCCCTAGATCGGAGTAGCCCAGCGCATTAGCTACAAGGCTGACTATAGACACCTACACAAAAACAGAGAAGCAAAAGAGGTTCCAAACTGTTAGAAGTGAGAATATTTACTAGGAGAGACGGCCCTGGCATAGGTGGAGAGTTGCTTGACACACACACATAAATCTATGCATGTAAATGCATGTATAATATTGCATTTATACATGTATATACATAGAGAGAAGGTCAATGTTTAGTATAGGTTTTATGTGTGTAGTATTTTTAATAGCAGTAGACCATAGGGATTTTTTGTCAGTTATTTTGGGGCAGTTGACGAGATGTGAAAGTCCTTTGTACCTGCAAAAGAATTTGTGGTTGAGAGAGACAGAGAGAGAGAGAGAGAGAGAGACAGACAGACATAAGACTCAAATAGAGGGTAAATTAGGCAGAAAAGAGTGCTACATGATTTTGTTAAGATACAAGTCAAGGGACTGGGAGAGGAAGAGAAGTTGGGAGGAGAGGGAAGGAGAGAGGTTACCCAGTAGAAGCTGATAAAAACCCAACAGACTTGAGAGCCTTACCCTTGCCCCTCTAACATGGTCTCTCCATGTCGCTCTTGGGCTGAGGCATAAAATCCCATACAATTTAAGACAGACAAACTAACGGAACCTAAGAGAAAGAATACAAGTAAACATGTACAAGAATGTCATTTTGCCATTTTCTGTCTCAGACATCAAATCCAACTGTCACACAGCATTTAGTCAATTAGGAGAGCCACAGTCACGTGAACCACACACAATAAACAGGGATGGAGGTTAAGGGTGGGCCAGATATAGTCATTAGCAGTGTATAGCACTGAAAGGACAAAAATACAGAGTACAGTCGAGTTACACACAGTTAACAACAGTTAACAATAACACAATTTCAAAGAAACTGGTGCAGCCCCGTCTCACGTCCCGCAGCAGCCACCAAGGGTATGTCTGCAGCCAAAGAACACTTCACTGTGTGTTGTCATTAGTTCATAACACTCACTTAATCCCTAAATAAAGTCGTTATTTCTCTCTACACACATCCATACTCAGTGCCACTGTAAATGTGCAGAGGTTTCACACAGTAGTAATTCAAAGCAAATTTAGGTGATAGTGGCCTGAGTTACACACCTGATACGTCTGGTCCATAGAGCTGATCTAAGTTGAATACATATGTATTGCATCATTACCAATAGAGGAAATGGACTATGTGGAGTGCTAATGTTCTTTGATCTGTGGTAAGCGGTGGAGGAAGGACTTAGCCTCGGTGAAGTCACCTCAAGTGTGCTAAGGCGGCCATTACTGGCCGTCTGCTGCACGGGGAAGATTTGTAAAGAAGTACGCATTGGACGAATGAGGGTTATTCAAAATGAAAAATGCAGGAGAGGGTAGCTGTATAAGAGCAAGACACGAAATATCATTAATTCAGGTACATAGGAATACTTTTGTTTGTTCAGGAATGTGTATAAGAACACAGGAGTACGTCACCCTCGTGGATTTGTTTAAATTTTTTTATCCTAACTAATTTTCTCAGTCTGGAGGCTGGAGGGACTGAAACAGGAGGAATACCAGTTCCTTACAAATAAGGAAAAATATCAACAGTAAACACGTGAAAGCACCTCCAACCAGCCACCGACACCAACCGGTCAAACTCACCGCAAGAATTACACAACATCCAAAGCTTACCAAAGTCACGGAGGGAGGAATGTCACAGCCAAAATCTTCATTTTACCGCTGCCATTATCAACATAGACTACAAGAGATTAACAGTTCACCATTTAAGGGTGGAATCAATCAAAACTATAGAGAGAGCAGCAGGAAAGATGTCAGCACAGATTCAAGTTCTTGCAAATGTTGGACACTGTTCAAACATCAGGTCTATGGTGTCCTTGGAGGGGATGGTATTTAGATTCTCCTGAGAGAATAGGCAGTAAAATAAAGATTTTGCCTTGATCTAAACTACAGTGTTTGGGGTAATTGTCACCTTCAGCCTGACCCCTTGGAGAGCCCCCCTTTGGGGTGCCTGGCCTCCGGCCCCCCCGCTGGGCAGTAGCGGCCTCAGAACCTCAACGTCCTTCTCACAGAGCTCTGCAAGGCAAGGCCAATGACATCTGGGGCTGTGATCCCATGATGACGACAGCACAAACCAGAACCTCACAGAAATAAAACAAACTAAAACAAAGGGAAAAACACAACAAAACAATGATAATAATATGAGTGGAAAAGAAAGATGAATGAAGTATGACACCCATCAGCCTCATGCTCACACACATCAGCATCACTAGTAATCAAGAATTGTCTATATCTCAACAATTCAAAATTAATTAAAGACTATCATATTTCTACACATTAGAAAATATACTTCTTAACTTTGCAAATCTATATTTGAGTTCTCCAGCGATGATGCAGCGAACCGATTTATTCGAACACTTCATCCTCTCACATTATATTTCTTGCCCCTGACATTCTCAGAATGAAAATCAGGAAGACACAAATCAAATGGATGACAGAAAGATATAACACAGGGAAAATGAGGAGGAACACACTCACACAAAGAGTTGGGCACATCCACACTCGGAAAAATACAGGCCGGTCTAATGATGGTGCCCCCCCTTTCTGAGTCAATGGCAATGGTTTGACCCCACAACACAGGACAGCAGAGGCACAACACAACCCAGACTCATCAAGCACAAGCCTTTTCTTTTTTTTTGGAGGGGGAGCACTAGTGAAGACCAAACTTACCGCTGACCGCCTGTCACCCACCATCATTACATCGCAGCAAGTACAATATCACCACATTCCTGAGGTTACACTTTCAAGAGGGAACGAGGAGAGAAGGGAGGGGGAGGGAGGTCACTCTTTGTTTGAAATGCACTGTCCAGTGTTGAGCTCACACCTACACATGGAGGGAGTTTACAGTGGCAATAACCAGAATCATAACATTGTGGTATGATTGTAATTGCCACAAGCTGTGAGTGCTGTATGTGTTTACTTTCAAAGAATAAATAAATAAAAAAGATGTGTGCTGTTCCTTTAGGAAGCTCTTAACAGTACTTTTGAGCCATACAAACTGTAAAATGTATCAATGTGTTGATGTAAAATTCAAGATAAAAACTGTATATTATCTGTGGTATGTTGAATTAAAAGTATTTGCTGCAGGGGGTCTAGGTTACAGGAGCTTATAATGAATGAATGAATGACATGGCAACCTCTGGCCATTGATAGGAGTCCATTCACGGTTATTGGCTGAGGTGTTGGATACTGTGGAGAGGTGGTTAGTTCAAGGAGAAAGACAGAAATCAGGGCAATTCTTATTCTATCAAAAATCTTAGCTTTTATGTAATATTAAATAGGTCTGTAAATTTCTCGCCATGGAGATGCTGCCCTCCCTTCCTGACATTCAATTCCCATTGAAAATTTGAAAAAGACATATCTCAGTTATGTTGTCTTAACATGAGATTAAATGTTGGTAACATGGTTTGTTTTACTGCAAAATGATAGACTGAAGAATCATCCCTGTTCTGGTCTTTCAAACTTGAGTGACACAAGGAGCAGAGAAGTCCACACGGAGAGAGAGAGAGAGAGGACAAAGGCACACGTCAAACATCATATAGGTCAGAGACACGGGTAAAGACGTCTTTACAGAGACACATCTTCGACATCATAATCATCAAGGTCGTTTATCAATTGACTGATTCAAATTTGTGGACATGTGCATGCTTACATAAGTGTGTAAATAATGAATGTAGATTTTCAAGTGTCTCAGAGTGATCAACCAAGTAAAATTAGGGATCGTTGCTTGATGGAGTTGTAAAAAGGTGAGAGGCTTGTGATGTGTTTTATTTGATATGGACAGACCTTAGAACAGTCTTGTAAAACACTGTCCCAATTTAAACAAAAATAAAGATGATTCTCGAGTTTTCACAACATGCCCTCTCACCTTTTGCAAACCATGATGCAGATGTTCAGTTCATAAACCTGACCTTTCAAACCTAACCACACCCTACAGACAAAAATAATGCAGCAGTTGAAGAGAGTTTTAGAAACATCAAAACCTTTATCTCTATGGTATACCTATACCTATGTAGAAATTAGCATTAGCACCACTGTTTAATAGACTATATATTTCTATGTATGTTTTTTTAATTTATTTTTTACCAGGAGGACCAGGTAACCACTCCTCTGCTCCAGTCTATTACACACAATTTAGGAAGTGAGAGCTGAACTTACATCCACAATGAAGAAGTCCAGCCAGCACCAGGCATTGGTGAAGTACTTGACAAAACCATAGGCAACCCACTTCAGCAACATCTCCAGGATGAAGATGTAGGTGAAAACCCTGTCAGCGTACTCCAAAATGATCCGAATGGTCTTCCTCTGCTCGATGTACACGTCCTCAAAGGCCTGCGGGGAGAAACAGGAATCTAACGTCAGCCACGGTGATGACAGCAAAGGGAATATTACACCTGATTCTTTATAATTATGATAGGGACACTGTATATATCACTAAAGCTTACTCAGGGCTGATCATCAACAATGGTTTATAAGAAGAAGAAAAAAAAACAGGCCGCATTAAATATTTCACAGTTAATGTAGATTTGCTGCAGTCCTTGGTCTTTCTTAACACATTTGAGAACAAGGCCTTACTCTATCCCCATAAATAGATCCCATGTTTGATGAATAGTACAGTTCATTAATCACTGACGCCCCTCCCTCATCCAAGCAGCTCTGAAACTTGACAACCAAACTGACTGCACCACAGACTGATGTGCTTCACCTCCTCACTGCCACAAACACAAATTGGTCTCTGTCTCTTTATATTGAATTGGTCCTTTTCATTCTCTCATCTGTTTCTGCATTTTGCAAAGTATGCAAATGCTAACACAGGCCTCCTTACCAGGGCACCACTACTGAGGAGGATCATGAAGATGATGAGGGTTTCAAACCAGTTGTGCTCCACAATCAGATAGCAGGTTTTTCTCAGGAACCACCAGGGCTTTCCCCAGCCCATAGTAATGTCCACGTCACAGCACTTATACTTGGCCACACAACCTGAGGGGACACAGGAAAAGAGACAACATGTGATATGATATGTTATATTAAACAGCAAATCCTAACAATGACATTTCCAGTTTGGATGTACACTTTACAAAATTCACCTATACTTATACACTTTGTCTGGCCATAAAGCTTTGGGTAAATTTCAATAGTGAATTTCACTGTTTTGAAAGGATCCTGCTGACAGCCTTGAATTGAAGTAAGCTAAGATCACCTCATTGTTCATACTGCACCTTCAAAAAAAGTTATCAATATTCACAATCTCTACTATGTTTAAAACACCCAGGCTATGAATGTAAATAATCCATGGGCATACTGAAACAATAATTCAGGCAACCCTGTTAATGGAAACCACTGTATGTGAGGTGTAAAAAAAAAAAATTAGAGACTGACCCACAGGAACTGTTAGGGGTAAACTATGGGTGAACACTCAAAAACACACTAGGCATAATACCAATCATTGCAAATATGAATGTACATATAGAAAAATAGGTCTACAGTCATGAGATACTGATTTAGCTCAAATGTTTAAATGATTATATGACATTGAACAAAACCTACAACCTGATGTTTATTTTGCAGCATTTAGCTGTGTGTTTGTGGCAAGGCCCTTCTCTTTTTAACTTTCTCCCTCTGCTCCACCTTTTACTTTTCTTCTGACCGTCTTGCCGGGTGACTTGTCTAAAATGTAATCGTGAAGAAGCAGATAACAGTTCCTATGTGCACAACCAAAAGATGTCATCATGTCATTTGACATGATCACAGGAGGTAAGAAGTGCAACAGGAGCAGCGGTCTCACCATCTGTCCAGCACGCCTCTGGCTCCATGTACTCCTCCACCGGCTCCACCACCACCACCTCCTCCACATCTGGCTTGATGTCGATGGTGCTGCCTTCTGACGAACTGGTTTCATCCAGCTGCAGAGATGCAGACATATGAGCACACACAGGTACACATCCAAACAAATGTGAGGAAAAAAAAGTTGCAGTGATTCAGAAACATTTCAGTTTAAATTGTGCTGCTCAGTGCCTAGCTTAGGAAATGATAATATCATGTTATATGCAATATGCGATAGTTCAGTCTCTAAACTGGAAAAAAAGTTTTTTTTCCTACATTGAAACGGGCATCATAACGATCCTGAACGTCACATATCACCCTCATGAACACTGAGATGGAATATCAAATGACAGGATGATCTGCTCTGAAAGTTTTCTAAATGCATTTCATCAGAAGACATATTGTACATCAGCAGATATCCATTTCATCCATGTTGCTTGCCTGCTCCCGCCACTCTAAATGACTGTATATAAAAGAGTCTATTGCGTAATGGAGTTATATTAGGGCCTGTCAGTGCAGAGTAACAAGCCACACCCATAGTCTTATTGTCCTGAGAGAGGAACATGCCTGAAGAACAAAAACAACACATGGTCTCTTTGAGCAAAAGTAAAAAAGGATTTTGTATTTATTGTTTTTTAAGATTAAGCTTATGGATTATTTATTATTATTTCCTGTTTTGCCTGATAAATAATTAGAAATATATAAAATACATGCACTCCTCTCACTGACCTCTTTGCTGTTCTCATTATCTGACTCGCTGCTGAAGTCCTCCGTGTTGAGGTTCTCAAAGTCCGACTCTCCCACAGCTATTGGCACGCAAACAGTGAGGTTTGGGTTGTGGATGAAAGACATGTGGTCCTCATCGATCATATACTTCCCCACGCTGCTGCCTATACCACTGGTGGTGCCGTTACCATTCTTGGCATAGTCCAGGTCACGGTTGATGTCCACCCCGGTGTGATTTGCAATGCAGTTCAGCTTCTTGTCATACATGTCATCCAAAGGCTTCTGCTCGTCCTCCATCGGTGGTTTCTTCAGTAAACTGGCCACCAGTATCCGCGACTTCTTTTTGATCCACGCAATCCCTATCTTGATGCGCATGACTGAAATCTGCAGGTTGTTGGGCTCACCGTCATCGTCTGTCGCAGCCAAGTTGTCAGCGCTGAACGAGCTCAGCAGCAAGGCAAGGAACAAGTTCAACACCTTTGGACACAGAATAAGAAATCAGTGACCTCATTTTGTGTGCCAATTCTTTTAGTCTCTGAACAAATTATAATACTTTAAAGTAGTTTGAGAGTCAACTGTTTCTCTGAAAACCACGTAAACCCAACCAATGTGGACACTCACCACCAGGTTGCCGATGACCATGACCATCATGAAGACAATGAGGCACATGCCCTGGCCCGCCACTTCCATGCAGTCCCACATGGTCTCAATCCACTCACCGCACAGCACCCGGAAGACGATCAGAAAGGAGTGGAAGAAGTCATTCATGTGCCAGCGGGGCAGCTCACAGTCAGCAGCGATCTTACACACACAGTCTTTGTAGCTCTTTCCAAACAGCTGCATGCCCACCACAGCAAAGATGAAGACAATAATGGCCAGCACCAGAGTCAGGTTCCCCAGGGCTCCGACCGAGTTACCGATGATCTTGATCAGCATGTTGAGGGTGGGCCACGACTTGGCCAGCTTAAACACTCTCAGCTGAAGTGTGGGAAAAGAAGATGGGACATGATTTAGTCAGTACATTTTTCTTTACCAAATTGCTGTTTTCTGTCAGTGAAATAAAAAGAGAGGTAGGTAGGATTAGTAGGTATTTTTTCTGTAAATGAGATTTAACCTCCCCAAGCTAAGATGCCAACTAACAAGGTTTCTTTGTTTGGTTTCGCTGAGGGTGGCGCTAAAGTGAGCATTTACCAATCGGAATGACCGCAGTACAGACAGGCCTTCGACATCAGCCAGAGCCAGTTCCACTAAACTCAGTGTCACAATGAAACCATCAAAACAGTTCCAGGCCTCCTGGAAGTAGTAATAAGGATCCATAGCCACCAGCTTGAACAGCATCTCCCCAGCAAAGATCCCCGTGAACACCTGGCAAGTAGGGACAGAGAACAGATTTGACCATGAGTTAAAGATCACATTGGAGAAATTTGTTCTGATCCATTATCTGGGTTATACATTATATATGTTCAAGAAAAATCCATCATGTTATAAATGTTACAAATTACCCCTACAGTTACTTCACATTAATGTATTCCGTTTGTGTGTGTGTGTGTGTGTGTGTAAGAATATGACTCATATTGAATCAAGGTGACCTAGAAAAACATCCACATGTACCACCCATTGGCCTTTTCTGTTCAACTATTCTAGAGAAGTGTGGTGTGAGTGTGCCCGAGTGAGTGTGCCCGAGTGTGTGCGAGTGCGTGTGCATGCTTGCTTTGGGACGCTGACACGACATATTTTAACATCTGTGACACTGTAAAGGTAAAAAAACGGTCATAGTGCCGGGATTCAGATTAACTCAATTTCCTTAAAATGCCTGTAGGGAAAATGCCAAGGTTGAGTTATCCATGATTCAGGCACCATTTTAGAGCAGCTCATCGATCAGCCTCCATGAAATATTAATGCAGGCCTCCCACCAGTCAGCCAACCAGTGGAGAGACCGGCTGGTTCCACTGAAGCAAACATCAGCTCCACTCAGCCAGAGTACAGAGAGAGAAAGAGAGAGAGCGGGAGAAGAAAGGGAACACGTGCGTGCATGTATGTGAAGAATTTCAAAAACGCATGGTTACAGTGAAGCAGCAGGGGGGGTTGCTCTTTTTTTGTCCTTTCAACTAGTCGATGAAAAATATACCTCTATGAGCTGCTGAGAAGAAGCAGAGGAAATACTTCATGGTTGAATAAAATGAAAATAAAAGAAAAAAAGATTTCCACTCACCAAATTGCCCACAGACAGCATGTCCTCGAAGTCGGGGGTCATGGGGTAGTGCTCCATGGCCATGAAGAGGGTGTTGAGGACAATGCAGATGGTGATGGCTAAGTCCACGAAGGGGTCCATGACTATCAGGTTCATAATCTCTTTGATCTTAATCCACATGGGGCTGCACTCCCAGATCAGGAATGTGTTAGAAAACTTATACCAGCATGGCGGACACTTGCGCTGAGACTCCTCCAGTTCTGAAGACATAGCGTGGATCACACATCAAAACCAAACATACTGGCATGCTTTAGCGTACTGCATGCAATGGTATCAAATGATAGAAAAAATTGTATGCACTGTATGTATCTGGTACTGTTCAATATGCAAAGCAGATAAGCAGGAAATTCATGTCAAACTCATTAACCAATGAGAGCAGCCTTAGTTAAAGAATAATGAGAGAGCAGGTTAAATAGCTGGGTTAAAGTGGCAGTACCCTCGACTAGTGTGTTGGTAATGACGCTCATGACACTGTTGGCCCGCTCTTTCCGCCCAAAGGAGGTATTGAGCTGGTCCACAGACACCATCAGGGAGCCCGACAGCTTCTTCTTCACCTCAACCTCAGTAGTCGGCTGTCAGGGGGAGAGGAAGAATCAAGCACCCATGGAGAGGACATGAACACCATCCCACTTCACCACAGGTGGCCGGCGGAGGGAAGTGCACAACAGCATTGGCAGGAAAAAGTAGTTGAGGATCAGATTTTCGGGAGGTCGGTTCTGGGGCAATGTTTCATCCTTTTCTATCTCAATGCTGGTTTCGAGGAAGATGTGAGTCTGCTGTAAGTGCATGCAGGTCTCAGCCAATGTGGGAGTAGTGGTCTAAGGCAACTTGACCTAATTGTGTTTGAACGTAATTAGCTCATCCCGATTAAATAATAAATGGATTGTGAGACGCTGTGCAAGGAGAACTGCTTCTGCATGAGTGCATTTCCAGTCCTGTCATGCAATAATGGAGGCTTTGCTGCCATTGCAATATAATCATAAGGTTATTTTACAGAATATCTCCAAAATCTGGCTACTGTATCTTCCTACTTTGAAACCACACAACTTATATTGCAACCATCAAGTCAAGAGCATTGTAAAGAGATCGCAGTAGAGGCAGATTGTTTCAGAGCCATACGGCTGTCATGCACAAGCATGCTCCAAGTCAAAGAGAAGGAGAGGAAATAACAAACACCATAGCCATTGTTCTACTTGTTTATGTCATGCTTGATCTAATTTAGGGTTTAAATCTACCATGCTAACTAGAATGAGACAAAACTAATTCATTATTGTTGACCAGGGAGAGTTTGGAAAACAGAAAGAGATAAAGACAGACAAGGACAGCAGCCCTCCTTGTTTTAAAAAATATATATTATAAGTACCTAATAGGATGGTGTGTTTTGCTTGTGTATCTGATTTGGAATATTGTCTGAGTAATAGGGAAGCAGATAAAATGACTGTGGCTCTACAGTGTTAGTCCCCTCAGTTTCATCCGCCTCCTACTGTAGATCTACCCACACAGGCTAGAAGAGGGCCTGGATTCCTGGAGGAGGAACACATCAACACACTAGAGCATGTTAACTCATCATTATATGCTGATTGTTAACAAAAAATGTGTTTTATTACTGGAGTGTGTGTGTGATGTAGGAATTTGATGACCACTAGCAAGTCCACAAGTTGTGAATTAAATTTTAAACAGGGGTTTGATCTGTGTCAAAATCTAATGTTCCAAATGGGGAAGCAGTAGAGGTGTAGAATCGTGTGTTTTTGTTTTGTGCATGTATAAATAAATTTGATATCAACATATTCAAAACATTGACATTCATTGTTCAAATCAAACTGCAAAAATTGCCTGGAAGTCACTGACAGACCCAGTTTCACTAACCTATCAAATGCAGGGTTGGCCAAAGTATTATCAATATAAAATATAATTATTTCTCTATCCTTGGCCTATCGTCGGAGGGCAGCATACACTGCAGGGGCTGGGGGAGGGGGAGGTCGCCAGTGCTTAGCCAAGAGATACATACGGACTTGCAAAGATGACAGAGTAGGATAGAGAGCCAAAAAGAAAAGAAAAGAAACGGACGAGAGGGGGGGCCATGCCTAGATAGGTCTTATCATTGACTTCCTTACACTGTCGTCAGTAGCTGCCTTATCTATTTTCACCTCAGGCAGAAGGCGTCCACCGGGCCCAGGGCCTATGAGCGACACCACGCCATTGCAATCCACCGTGCTGTTCCTCTTCCCGTGGAAGCCGCTGTAGCTGTTCCGCCGATAGGGGCTGAACAGGGAGCCGCGACGCTCCTCGCACTCCTCCACCGTGCTGTGCTCATCATCCGCAAACTCGTTCTCTGAGCCCACGTCCTTACCGCGACCCTTGAAACTGAAGATGCTGCTCTTACTATTATGGCGGGACAGGAAAGGCGAGCCGGGTATACTGAGTAGGGACTGGGGAGGAGGGGGGAAGGAGAAGACAGGAGGAGAAGTGTTTTTTGAATTACAATTGATTGCATCATCATTTTTCTACTGTTTGTCATCAGTTCTGGGGGTCAAAATGAAAGGCAACATCTGTGGGAAATTGAATGCAACCAGGACGCTTTTCCCTGAGGAAACATATTCTGCTGGAGGATTCATGCGACTTATAAACATGACAGAAATACATAATTGGGTCAGCGATATCCTACACTGTCAAGGTCACACACACACACACACACACACACACGCGCACACACACGCACACACAGGGCAGAGGTACAGGCAACTGAAACAACATGAGGAAGGAACATGAGTCATGACAACATCAATCCTAGCTGCTGTTAGTATTGATCTGAATATTACTCCGTCTGCACACTGCGTCAGCATGCTCAACCGAAATCACATTTATGACAAACGTTGTCAGCCTGTGCAGATGATGAATGTAGAGTAAAAAGGATGTCACATCAGTGATTTTTCTTCCCACTGTCACAACAAAACATTAACACATATAGGACCCAGTGGAGCCATAGTGAGGCCTAAACAAGGCAGCAGGACTGCTCCATCTGAAAAATTCATGTAATCACTGTGAATAATTCAGGACCTGGACATTTGCTTCTGAATCTCCGGCCACTATATGCTCCTCTGCATGTGAGCTCGTACAACGCCACATTGTACAGTAGCAGCAATCTCAATCTGAATTGTATCTCATCTAGTCATAAAAAAAAAAGAAAAACAACAAAAGTCACATTATTCACTGGCATTTATATTCTATTCATAGAGACGAGAAGCCCTTCAATTCTAATTCTGTAGCTCTGTTGTTATGGTCTAGTTTGCTCCCTTTTTGTGTTTGACATAATTAATTATCACTGAGCCTCATAAAGCTTTAAAGGTCACTTCAGACTCGGGTATCTCTAGTGATGTTAAACCATGCGGATAGTTTCATTTTATATTGTCTGGTTCTGCAAGGTTTTTGCCACCAAAAATTGTGGAAGGTAAATTGAATTTAAGTACTTAAGTATTCAACCCTTACAATGAAAAACCCCAAAATGTTTTTCCTGAAACAAGGTATGAGTTATTCACTATTATCTCCAATCCTTTTTATCCAAGTTTATCAAATGTATGCTTTGTACTGCAAGAAACCTTGTTTTACAAGTGGAGGTTTTAAATGTTCTGCAAATGAAATCCGGACTATGTGTTTCGAAAGAAACTGTGACCTTTTAAATGCTGCTGTATTTAAAACAAAAAACAAGATGTTTTCACCTCACCTGGTTCATAATGGAAGACTTTCGACCGAGCCTGTTATCTGGGAAACGGAAGCGGCTCCTCTTGCTGCCGTCGTCCGACTCTGATTTGACAAACTTCTCACTGTCGCCTTTCTCTTTCTCCTGCTCTTTCTGACGCCATTTCTTCTTACGGTTGCGCCGCTCCTTGGCACTCTTGGAGCTGAGTTTCGACATCTCAGAGGAACTGCATGAGAGATGCCCTCCTCCATCGTCCTCTACGGCATCCTCTGACACGGTGCCCGCAGAAGTTGCCATGGCAGCAGTCTATACACGAAAAGAGATAGAACAGTGATATAACATGACTCAGAAAATTAATTCAGCCGCCATCCTGCAGAGGACAGACCTGGGCGTCTTCCTGCTGTCTCTTGAGCTGCTCCAGCATGGCCTTGAATTCCTCCTCCTTCTGCAGGGCTTCCTCCATGGTGGCCTGGTTCTGCTCCTCATAAGCCATGGCCACCACAGCCAGGATTAGATTCACCAAGTAGAAAGATCCCACAAAGATCACCAACACAAAGAAGATCATGTAGGTCTTCCCTGCCGCCCTCAGCGTCTGTTAAGAGGCAGTGCAGCCGAGGAGGTTGCGGAGGGGTGAAGGAAGAGAAGAGCAGAGCAGAGGCGCCAATGACATCTGATACATGACAGATTCAAGCTCATTGTCAACCTGCTCCTCAGACGTCACAATGACTCATCAGAAATACGTAGATATGTAGACACAGCCATTTGTTGGTGGGGAACAAAGAGGACATGTAGATCGGCCTGCTTCTGGGCATAAAAATCAACTCAGCATAAACGTGACAAGGATACACAAGCACAGCTACAGTTTAAATCTCATTTCACATTTCACATCCCGCCAGCATAAGCCCAAGGTTGTGTTGTTCATCAGGGAGACCCATGAGATATGCATTTTGACCTACTTTCATACGCACACTATACCAGCCAGCTTACAGCCAAAAAGTTTCTATGGGCTGCTGTGCTATCCTCAGTGGAGACGGTAAGTGAGGAAGCTGATGTGCAGCGGCAGGGCAAGAAAAATTTGAACAAGCTGGAAAGAAGTTTACAAAACTTATCTCTCAATATGCAGATTATTGTTTTCATAGGTCTATGACAATAGGTGAAAAGACATTAGAGCTTCAACGATTTATCAATGAATTGATTAGTAATCAACTACTAAATTAATCACCAACTATTTTGGTAATCGATTAATTGATTTAAGAAGTTTTAATGTTTATAACGGCCAAAGTCTCTTCTTCAGCTTTTAAATGTGAATATTTCCTGGTTACTTTCCACAAAAAAACTCATCATCTTGGGGTTTGGGAACCACGATCGCCATTTTGGACCATTTTATGACATTTTATGGACCGGGGATGAAACAAGCACCACAGGATTCTTTATACTCAGCCATATCACTTTCATTTCTGAACATCTGAAACAACAACATTTAGAAACCAAACCTAAACACGGCTCCATAATTTTTCTAATGATACAATACACAATTGCAATGAGTACTTCGCAGTTCTGTAGCAGGGAGCTGAATTTCAAAGATATGGGACCAAAAATAGAAGTATGAGCTGGGTTGCTCCCATCAGGTCTCATCGCCTCATTGGCCATACTGTAATCCCAAGCTGTTAATATTTCATACTCCCTTCCTTCCACTCGGCCTCCATATGTGGAGGCAGGAGTGTCTCCACCATTTCAAGCGGACGGGATGCAGACCGGGCCGGTCAAATTGGGAAAGGGGAGAAAATAAGGAGGTATACTAGAATCTAATCTAATTTTAAACAATTAGTAGTTTTTCACACAAATCTACAGGCTTAAGTATGTCTTAACTGCATCTCGGCCTCTCACCTATACACTAATGAAAGATTAAATTAGAATAAAATAACCCATAATGTGTAGTGTCAAAAGATATTTAGGTGTGCCCTCTAAAAGAGCTGAGAGCCGAGGTGACGTCTACGTCACGTGGTTTTATAAAACAGATAAAAGCAGATTATTGCTACAACCACAGAGGCTTTGGCATTTTCACTAAATAAACCACAACTCTGTGATTAATTCTAAATTGAGTGACTAATTATGCACCCCATGCAGTAATATTTGAGGACTGATTTGTGATGTGCAGGCACCCTGTGAAAAAATTAGGTCACTTGTTGACACATCATCTTTACCAGCATGTAAAGGTTTTCCCAGAAGTCCTGTGTCATGAGTCGGAAGAGAGCCAGGAAGGCCCAGCCGAAGCTGTCAAAGCTGGTGTAGCCATAGTTTGGATTCCTCCCAGCTTTCATGCATGTGAAGCCCTCTGGGCAGCGGCTGAGAGGTGGGGTGGAGACAGAGAGAGAGAGGAGGGGGACATCCAGCCCCAAAATGACTATGCACTATTTACTTACAATGTAATCTGACTACAGGCAGATTAGAAGAGCTACAGCAGGACTTGGATCTGCAGCATTCAGAGGATGGTAGAGAAGGCAACTCACCCAGAGTCAGAGCTGTTCCCACAGAGAAGAGCGTCCAGCTGGCCTGGCAGGACGTAGAAGTTGGCTGAAGGAAAAACAAGCAGCCATAATGAGTCATTTCTCTCACATTCTGTCACAGATACACTCGTTTATTCTTCAACATTCTGTAAATCCATTCAGACCAATTTCTGACTTCAGTTTGCTCACACATTTTCAGCTTAGCGCAGTTCATTTCAAACTGTTACTTTAGTCTCTCCAGTGCCAAAATTACATTGTTTTCTCATTCCAACAGATTGGCTGACTCGTACTCCTCGAGAGCTGCCAACTCACCGTTGGCAAAGCCTTGCCTCTACTTACTGTCGTTCATGATGTACTCGTCCCAGTCAAAGGTCCTGCTGCCGTAGCTCTCGGTGATATTGATTGGCCAGATCACACACTTGTGGCGCAAGTTCCCCATGAAGAGCTGGAGACCGATGAGGGCAAAGACGCTCAGGCAGAAGACGGTCAGGATCATCACGTCCGAAAGCTTCTTCACAGACTGGATGAGGGCGCCCACAATGGTCTTCAGGCCTGGAGGGCATTCACACACACGTACATAAACCATGCAAGTGATGCAGGAGCTGATGACGCCCCAAGTATGAATCTTTGGAGTGTCTGCTTCAACTGGAAATTATCTTGCATATACTGCTAATATGCTAATCCCATTTAGGGATCTTTTACTGGCCAATAACAATTTTCAACTGGATTAAAAAAAGCAAGAGTGGCCACACTGTGCTGCTTTCATATAACACATAGTATTTAAGTAAGTTTTAAGTAATACATTTTTATTAAATACGCTAATAACAATATAATAATACATCTAACACTCTAAATCTGTGATAGTGTAATGACTTATTGTGCAAGGGGAAATTTACAATTTAAATTTTTTAGGTTTAGGTATTAATACATTTTGGACAAAACTGACAGATAACATCTCTAACAACAAAACAAACAGGAAATATTGATGAGCCTTCCCACTCTCTTTTCAGATTTATCCAGAAAGGAAAAATATCGTGACACAAATCCAATCAAATTTTTCGGCTTTTAACTGCCAAATGACAGGCACAATTGAAAAAGAGGGGGAAGACTGTGGAAAAGTGAGAGGAAATCCGTAAGAAAGAGAGCACAGCAGCACAACGAGGGGCCATTAGGGGGACAGAGGCACGGGCGGGGGGAGGGGCGTTTGAAACCACATGCAGGTCATTTAAACTCCAAGGCTGAACAGGAGCAATTCAATGCCAGTGCGGGCACTTTCTTGAACTGTCTTGTATTAAGGTGTCATTAGAAAAGCACTGACTCCCCATGATACCACGACCCTGCAGTCTGTCTCATCCACAGTTTCACTTGGGACAAAATAAGTTTACCTTGCAGACAGGCATCCCCTGGCAGTGTTTGCTTTGGTCCAAGTCAAACTCGAACAGGTAAGCAGGATGACCCGCACCCCCTTTTGTGTTTGACCTTTTACAGGTACAGTGGGCTTTACCAGCTGTACATAGCATATTGTCTAGTAAACTATGCTCTAAGTTTAGCCTGACATGTTCACACAATCTCAGTAAAAGCTCCATACTCTTGGCATAGTTAAGTAGGACAAATAAAGAATTACTCTTATTCAAATCAAAACAACTTTTCTCATTTAGTACATGAGAAGGTCCCATGAAGCAGTTTAGGTATAATGTTAAAATATCCTATAACTTCAGATGTTCTGAAAGCATGTTCCCCCACAGTGCATGAAATACTGTTAGATAGATTAAAGTGGCAGTAACGATTCTGGAGAAAGCTTGTTTCTCTCTTTTTTGTTGTTGTGAATTGACAGCTTGAGCCGGCCGCAAACCCGGGTCTTCCGGTATGGGAATCTGGTGCTCAGACTAGGACCACTAGAGCAAAACCACAGAGTTGAAGCATCACCCTCTTAACGTGTCAACGAGTGATGTTAAGAAACTTTGCTCGCAGTGTTGTGTGGTGCGGTCTGCACCATTTTTTTGTTTCCGATTTATGGAGCCTGGGCTGTGCCGAAAACCCGGATTTCTTTTTGATGCACGCACAAACAAGACAGCTAACGGACGGTGAGGAAATATTCGCTGATTTTTTAAAAGGTGTATTCATGAACTATTGTTCAAGAAACATTTTTGACATATTGGAAAAATAAACTTTCCTTTCTGAACAGAGATAGACGAGAGCCAATCGAGCCTGACCATTAAAATATAAACCTACAGCCAGGATCTGCTTAGCTAAGCCTACAGTACACAGAGGCTGGAAACAAGGGGAAACCGTCAGCCTAACTTTGTTGAAAAGTAACTGAATCAGCTGACCAGCTGCTCTACAGCTCATGAAATTCATGTATCATGTTTGTGTAGTCTGAGTGTGTAAAAAACAGTTTGACACTTTACAGACCTAACCACCAGACAAAGAGTTGTAATTTTTTTCTCCTTTTGGGCCACTATGGCAACATTTTATTTCCCAAATGTTTTGCCCACACACAAAACAAGCAACTCTTTGGGCCATAGACCTTAGCTCCTCTCCTTTAAAAAGACAGTCCCTATAGTTCAAATGTGCTTTCATACTCCTCTGTGGACTGAATGTGTTCAGTGAGTGGAGGACAGCAGCTGCATGTTCAGTCAACCAATCAGCGGCCAGAATGAACTGTGAATGAGCCGTCAATGTGTCTACCCAATGACCAATCACGTATCCCTATTGTTTGTGTATCTATATGTAAATGTCTGTATATAGAACTGTATTTTTACACTTTACACGTTTTTTTTGATTGTAGGTGGATTTTGAAAGTCTTGTCATTTAACTCTCCCCCAGAAAGTAAAAAAGTGTTTTCCCAAAATGTTAAACTATTACTTTTAATTATCCTTTTTAGTTTGCACTTAACACAGATTTCTTCTTTTTTTTAGATTATACAATGAAAGTGTCACTTAGCACGATATCTGTTCAACATCCTTTATCAATAGATAGATAAATGTGTGGTCAGTGTCACTCAAAAAGGTCAAGAGGTCATTCAACGTTCCCATCTGCTTCCCCAACCTCTACAATGTGAGCGCACGGTCTCTTTTTTCTGTGCGATATATCATTCAAATAGATCGTAAAAAAAGAGGGGGAGAAATCAATAATCAAAACTAAAAACAAAAGAGGGCAAATCAAACTTTCAATGCCATTTGTCAGCCAAGCTCTTGGTAGGCTAATATTGTAAAAGCAAGTGACTGAAAAGCATCATGCAGCATAAGAGATATGTTCACAAACTAGGCTTGGCAGTCTTCATACATAAATAATAGGTGTATTCTTCTCTCTAAGAGCTATGCCATTTCTCATATGAACATCAACATACACCAGGTTTGGTTATGATCCCAAAAAATCCTGGGATCTCCTATTTCCAATTCAATCACTGGTAATGTGCAACAAAAGTATTGATCCTTTAATTTCACTTGCACATTCATTTTGTGATAGAACACCTAGAGGGATTGTCAAATTTGAGAAAATATAATCTATTCTTAGCTGATACATACCATAATCACCTGATTTTTTTTCTCCTTAACATGATGATATTCCATCAAAATTTTCCTTTAATACAGAACAGGTAATTTTTTGAACTCAAAGCCTAGAGTGGGTTAAAGCTATTTGTAAAGAGACACACAGCTGCCTTGGAAAGGAGCCTCATAATGAGCAGAAGAGAGTGCAGACACTTTGGGTGGCCCTAGAGGAGACTGCAAAGCCTATCAAAAATGTATTAGTACCATTTTTGATAATTTTGGAGGAAAAATAAATCAAAAAATGGTTGTCTCCAATTCTTTAGTTGTTGCTTAAATCATAATCGTAATCATAATAATAGTGAGTAGAAAAGAAAGGGTGAGAGGATCAGCCTTAGTGTTTAAACTGAGTCTCACCTGGAATGACAGAGATAGTTTTCAATGCTCGGAGAACTCTGAATGTTCTCAGCGCAGATACATTGCCCAGGTCCACAAACTCTGTTATATATCTGAAATAGGGGAAGGATCACACACAGAACAAACACGATGACAAAAACCACACACGCCAAGAGCACAACACCACCGAACCAGGAGGAAACGACGCCACTCACAGAGCCTGTCCACTGAGGAGAAGGGTGGAAGGTAAAAGGAAAGAAAGACACACACACCTAACACCGACCCCGCCCCACCGTCCCCACCCCATCCTGTCTTACCTGGAATTACAGAAATAGTTTTCAATGCCCTCAACACCCTGAACGTGCGCAGAGCTGAGACATTGCCTAGGTTTACAAACTCTGTTATATACCTGCAGGATCAAACCACAGTTACAAAAGCTGGTTATTTACATGAAGATATGATATGAGGTGAAAAGATAGATCCACACACAGATGAGCTATGTGACCGCTCCACATACCATTAAGATGTTGTGTTTTACATGTTGCTAATGATTTTTGGGAATGCATTTGCTCATACGGAGGCAGGTAAATCTGTGGTATGAACTACAATGTGACAGAGTCGATAGAGGGGAGACACTGGGTCCTTAAATTGGATGTCTCAGACTCCAGCAGATTGAGAGAGAAAAGGGGAATGTAAGGGAGAATTAGATGACAAGGAGAAAATAAGTCGGATGACATTTGGGTGTCAGGGAAGCCGCAGAGTGTCAGATGGAAACCTTCAATTCCCAAAGACAAAATCCAGAGATGTCTCGGATGGCGGAAACAGGAGATGGGTTATCAGAAAGAAAGGAAGCGAAAAGAAAGACAGAAAGATGGACAATCATCTGTAGCACTTAAAGCTCACTTTCTTTACCCACCCGCTTCAATAAAAAAAATGGCAATTATTTGTGCACGTGATTTCATTTCATCATCTACTGACAGTATGATCACGAGAAAAATACTTACGCCATTGAAATGACCATGAAATCCAGCCAGTTCCATGGATCTCTGAGGAATGTAAACCCATCTATACAGAATCCTCGTGCGCAGATTTTTACAAGAGACTCAAATGTATAAATTCCTGTGAATGTGTACCTGAAAGACAAAAGTGTTGACAGAATCAGTTTACTGAGCTCGATCAAAGCTCACTCATGCCTGAATGTCAGCACCATTATTAGCTGTTGAAACGCCCAGTCGAGTTGAGTGCAGGAGAGAGGATACATTTGGAAACATGAAGAAAGGTAAAACTCTATAATATACAATTATTAACTAAGCAAATATGTTTTTACAGAGACCATGAATAACAAAAAAAGCCAGGACATAATACAATTTGCAGCTAACAATAGAAGTTGCAACTTGGAAAAAAAGATTAAAATGTTTTTATCTTTCAACAACAGTGCTATTTTTGTCCAGGTGGTAACAGGAGTCTTTAGTTATTCTGGGCTTTTCAAATATCACTCAACATATATTATTTGAATATTATGGGAGGCACAAACTGGGGTTATCTTTTAGTATGCGTTTACCACTGAATTCAATTTATCAAAAGTGTACTTACTCTACTTGTTTGGACCACTCAGGAGGATCACTAAAGGTCATGAATATACAGTTGGTCAAAATAGTACACATAATGATCATGCTGAAAAGAGTGAGGAGCAGGTTAAGGAAAATGTGGAGGGTATCACAAACATCACAGACATAATAAGCACCATTAAAACCCCACTGCAATTATATCAAACAGCAATAAAGTATCTACCAAGTCGACACTTTGCATGTCGTGTGTTTTCTTTGCTCCTGCAGCATACAAAGGGATAATTTCATCAAACTTACTCATAGCACTTAACTGAAGGTGGTTGTGTGTGCCCAGTACCACAAAGGCCATTATTTCACCCATTAAATATTTACATTGTATATATTTAGTGGAAATAGCATGGCACGACTAAAAGTACAGAATGTTTTACAGCTGCAGGGCTTTCAGTGCAGAGAGGTTTACACTAAAAAGAATCAAGGGAGACCTGAATATTAGCTTTGAAGATCGCCAGAGAGGCTGCGGTTTGTGGCTACAAAATGGGCAAAAGTTAGGTAAATGTAGAGACAGAAATAAAATGTACACTGTTCAGAAAATAAATTATAAAGGGTTGTTTTAGTTTTAGTTTCTGCCTGTATTACTGTATTTGGCAACACTAACAATGGGGAGCTGGTCTAAATTGAATGCTGCAAACAAAATTAAAAACACGTTGCTTTGATTATTGTATTACATGATTGTGACAAGATGTATGTTCCATCCGATAAAGGCCACTTGACCGTTATCTGGGTCATGGCAACAAGGAGAGTGATATCATACATATGTATGCTGCTCAAGGCTACAGTAGCAGTTACTAGAATGAATACCTGAACACCTAAATGTCAGACTGACCTGTCACTGGTTACGTTGGATTATTTGTATTATATTAAGTGGGTCCCAGATTTTGATAATGACGAGGAAATAAATTGATAACATAACCTCTGGCTTTGCTGCTTTTTGTTTTGATGCTGTTGTAACTGTAGCCAGTGGACAGTAGCTGGATCAGTTCCAGTATCAATCAGGGATCAGTTTCAGTGTCAACTTTACCATGTCATAAATCAATGGACAGATTTGACCTACTTTATGGAAATGTCTCTTCCACCTCTGGAGTCTTTTTGCAGCTCCTTCCTCCTCTCTCTCTCCCTTTCTCTTTTTCTCTCTTGGGGAAAAAATGAACTGTTCAGGTTGTGGTTGGTACTGATATGGACGCCACAGAGTAAAACCATAATGGAGTTATTGTCAGTTTACTGCTCAGGATGACTCATCATTTGTGCTAGCCTTTCCTTTTAATTACAAAATGGTTACCGCATGGCTTCCTGCTTTTCCATGTTCAGTAGCCCTCTGACTGTATCATACCAAGCGTCTGTATCCTGCTCTGTAACAGCAGTCACAGGAAACATCAATAGCAGTTCACGCAGAAAGACAGAACATATCATCATGAATAATACACAGGAACAGGAACCTCTTGTCTCGGCTGTTAAGACCCATTTTCAAAAGGATATGAATGTATCAAAATTTTAATAGCTATTCGCCTAACCGGATTCAAAGGACTTATGAAGTACAAGGCAGGGTTGGCACTAAAACGGAAGATTGTCTTCCCTTTATTTAGCACTATAAATGTCTGTGGAGAGAAGCAGAGAAGAGAGAGATATAATTAATAAATAATAATCAGATAAAAGATACACATTTGGTACAGATTTTAATTTAAAACATTTAGCAAAAACAACTGACTTTGTCATCCTATTTCATGTACGGTCACGACAAGCATATCTCAGTACATACATAGCTCATACACATATGAGGTTATTCATTGAAGATAATGTATAAAGTAGTACGCTTTGCATTTTGTGTTGCGTAAAATGAGCTGAAATGTGTGGTGCCTCGAGTGAAAATGGCTGCCAGGATGTTTCAAACGTCGGAGGGTTGTCCCAGTCACTGAGTGCTATCCTGCCCATCATGGCTTTGGTGGATTCAAGAAAAGGAAACGAGCAAAACCGAGAGGAGCTGGCAAGCCTCTTTCTGTGGATAACCTCATAATTGTTTAAATAAAACATGGCGAGTTGCTTGAAACTTTAATGAGACCATGTGCATTTGCACAAGTGATATGGGCCCTTGTGCTTTTAACAAGGCCTCCCTCACTACATTAAGCCCTGCAGAGTTGCCAGCTCAGGGCTGAAGGCTGGAAACAGTGAAGCCAGAAGGGAGGGAGACAAGAAGGAGGAGGAGAAGCGAGGAGGAAGAACTGGAGAGGAGACCTCATGGTGGTGTCACATGACTGGAATATGTATGTGTGCATTGCCAACAGAAACAAAGTGCATGTGTAAGATGTTGTTGACGAGAAAAACAAATATCTCCAGTAGAAACATGGAGCTGAAACAAGAGGTCGAGACACAGTTCTGTCACATGATCCTCTGATATTAATTTGAGTAAACTCAGAGCAACCCAGTGCAGTTAAATGTGATTAGATAATCTTACTCTCCAGTTAATATTATGGGTCAGAGCAGCAGCCTCCCCTGGAGTGTTAATGCACTCACATAGAGTATACTGTAAACATTCCCCATTAGCACTATTGGCAGCTACAATGACATACTTGGAAATGTCCCAGTTGCCAGTAGCATGACATTTCCATTAAAAAACAACCATCACACACATACTGTATGTCTTGTGCACATAAATGACCCATACACATAAACTAATGTGCACTAATATGCACCAGCATGCACAAAGCTAAAAAATGACACACACAAACTGCTATATATGTAGGGAGTCTGGGGCTTCTTGGTAACGCATGACTAAAGTGCTGCAAAGCTACTGAAAATTTCATAATCCAGAGCTGAGCGAAGAGGAGAGCAGAGGAGAGGGGAGGCAGCAAACGGGGGGAGATGAAGACCGAGTGAAGCAGGCAGGTGGCAACTGTATCAGCAGCAGGCTCAGGAGAAGCAGGACAGAGGGGAACCAGAGCGAGGGAGCTGGGCAAAAGACGGAGAAGATGAGGGGAGGGGGGATGGGCGGGAGATGAGGAGAGAGAGAGAGAGAGAGAGGCTTCGACACAGAGGCTCCAGCCGTCAGGCAGGGCTAGAGCATCTGCATCCATGAGGGCAGGAGCAGCCATTCAAAGAGCCCCTTCTTTCAACCCTTGTGGTAAATGGCAAATGGACTCCGTTTTATGGTGCCACACACACACACACACACACACACACACACACACACACACACACACACACACACACACACACACACACACACACACACACACACACACACACACACACACACACACACACACACACACACACACACACACACACACACACACACACACACACACACACACACACACATTTTTGAAATTTTTCTTTTCTTTTTACTGTACTAGTAAAACCAATGATCTGGAGACACGCATGCTCCATCATAAAAAACATCTGTGCATATATCCATCAAAAATAATGATCTTTTATCCAGAGGGTGGAAATGAGCAGTATCCTGATACACATTCACAGGTGGGGTGATGGAAAGTGTTTTCTGAATTGTGCCTGATTTGATTTTGATTTAAAAAATATATGAACATATTATAGTAATTTAGGTAGCTCCTTTCATACACCTTCAGGTTTACCCAGGAAAAACCCATTACAGTGAACCAGGCTACAGCATGTGTGCTCATGCGTCCTTGCACACGTCGCCCATTTCAATCCCTGTCCTCACTTCATCTCTCCCCCTCCCTCATGTCATTCCCTTCCCCTCTCCTGAAAAGGATCTGTTCCACCGGCCTTATACATTGACGCCAAGAGTGACCTGGTCTGGCTCAGCTCAGCATGGCTCAGTCCTGCTCAGGCCACCAGCTGGGCAGGGAGGGCTAGATGCTGCGTCGTCTCCCAGCCAGCCTGCCGGCCCTCTGTCTCAGTAAGGACACAACTTAAAAGTGACACAACTGAGAATTTGCGATGAAGAAGATGGAACAGCTTTTCTTTACAGTCATTTCTCTGCACCCTTTCTGCAACAAAAATATCCAGAAGAGGCCTTCCTCTCAGTGACAAAGACACACAGAGCAACATTCTTCCATCCGAGGTCACCACCTGATCTGACGTCACAGCTGCTCAAGCTGCCAGATCCAAAGCATCCATCGCCTCCCTTTGGCATTAGAACCAGACAAGATCGGGGGCCATAATTAGATTTGCCTGAAGCTGAAAGCTGACAGGACTGTTGGACAAGGCAGGCGCAGACACGGAAAGCAAAACACAAGGAGCAGATATAAGCCTGCAGGAGTCACATGCATCTGTGGCAGTAACGCATGGACACAAGCGAGCTGGGCACGTATCGTTTGAGTTGTGCCTCGTTCCTTATGAACTGGACTGGTATTTTACATAACAGTCAGTATGCACAGTGTAAAAGACAGAGGTTTGGCACAGATGGAGCAAGAATAACAGATCCTGTGTAACACACACATGAAACCACACACTATTAAAAAAATCTGTTAATGACGATGACTAAACAGCTTATTACGAGATTGTTTTTTTACATCAAAGGTATACTGTTTGGACTGGCAGAGTTATACAACACCGTTGTCAAAGGTTCAGCACTGTTTGAAAGCATATGTGATTGGAGGAAACCATTTTGAATAAAAATGTCAAATTTGTTACATAATCCTTTTGTTAAAAATAGACAACAAACAATGTTACCACGGTAGGAGATTTTAGCCACACTGCTCAGTCCTGTCATAAACACGCCAGCATCAAACTCACCTCAGGACACTTTGCATCTTGATCAATTGAGGAAAAACAGTCATTTTGTGATAAAGTATTATTGCTTCTTCCTTAAAGTTACAAAGAGGTTCAAACTCTTTGAGGAGCTTAAGAGTGATGGCTCCAAAATGGCTGCAGATTTCAATGAAGTGTTCAACTTTCCTGATCCCTCAGTTCACTCTATCGATATCTGTAAGGCGGTTGACAGGTAAATTGATGATGATTGGTGAAATACAGAGACTGTCAAGGTCACCCAGTCGTCCTCACGCCAAGCGTCACACATGACAGACGCCCTAGAGAGACATGTCTCCACAAAGACAGCCGAGGTCCTCGCAGCCTGCCGCCGCCACAGATTAACTTTTGAACAATTAGTAAAAGTCCGTCACGTGGAACAAGTCTTTCAACAGTCACTGCATCTGACCTTTTCCCAAAGGCCCGCGAGCCCATCAGAGATACGCCAACAACCCACACTCACCAGCTCGTGTGCTCAACTCTCACACCCCAAAGGTCTCAGAGGAGAGAAAAAACATGACTACATTCCCCAACCTAATCACAAAATTTAAATAACTGCAAACAGAGCTCACCTGGAGGCCAAAAATCATAAGAGACACACACAGCCTTGGTTTTGTCTGTGTGAATTCCAGCCATCATGTATGACTCACCTTGACATCATGATGGCTACTCATCTGCTGACCACTGAGTGGAATATTAACTTACTGTATGTTTGAGCTCAAACAAAGAGTGTATGCTGAACAATTTGGGTCAAATTATCATCAGAATTTCTTGGTCCATGTTCATTTATAATTCAATAAATGAAGATATTTCCTGTTCCTGGATTTAAATTTCAATAATGTGCTGCTTAAAATATTTTGAACAATATGCTTTTTTCTTTTTTTTTAAACCTAGATATAAGTGGTTAAACACCATATAAAGTCAAAGCAACTCAATGACATTAGCAGTAATGTAATGTTTGTAAATTTTACAATAATTTGCAAATTGCAATATTAGTGCTTTTTTTGTACAATACATTTTGTAAAGTGAGATTTTGGAAGCCTGAGGTACAGGGACACACCATTCATAAACTGCACTGGGCATAAATTAAAAATGAATGCTTGTGTCAATAAAATGACTTTGTTGTCCTTTCTCTGGAGGCTACCAGCACATTTCAGTTGGTACTGAGATTTGACACCATGCCAAAGTCAGAAACATCCTCTGTTAAAATGATAACCTCATCATGTGTATGTGCTTCAGGGTCTTTTTTTGTCAACTCACTTTTTGAGAATTCAGGTAGAATGGGTCCAGGTCCTCCAGTGGTACCGCCACCATTCCCCGAGGGGTGTCCCCGTAGATGTAGGGCAGGCTCTTCCCAGCCTCCAGGTCTCTGTTGGGCTTGGGCTTGTTCTCATCATCGTCGTCGCGGTAGCTGCTGTCCTGCTTGGGTGGTTTCTTGTTCTTCTCCTCATTGATGCGCTGCTCGAGGATCGCCAAAGATTCCACAGTAAACTTCTTGAAGCTATTAGGTCCTGGCGGTGCAATAAGGGGTAAAGCCATTTTTTCATCCTGCAGCTACTTTAGGTCTTTAGGTTTGTACCATCCACAGTAGCAGCTCTGCAGGAGGCGCAGACAAAAAGATGAAAAGGTCAACAGACGTGCCAAAGTTATTTTCTTTGGAAAGAAACATCACATCTGATATACCGAGTAAGAGTCAATCTTTCCCCAAATCCTTTTTTTCTTTTTAATTTTTTCCTGCTATAAACATAAATTCTTAAGCGATAAGCCTTAAAATATTTCTCCTCGAAGAGGAAGAAGTTTGGAAAATGTAGCAGGGAAGAATGCAAAGACCTGGATGCATTCATCTTCACAAAATCCTACATTAACACAATTAGAGGGACACATTATTGTTAGACGTGAGTAGAAAAATGCAATATATCCCTTTTAACCATCCATTTTAGAAACAATGACAAGTGACGACATGAAGCACAACAAAAATAGCTGCCTCAATGTTGCATCCATGCTACATCATTTGTTGCAAATCACAAAATGTACATTTTACAATTTGCTGGTATCTACTACAAGTGTTTGATAAAGAAAGCTTGATGAAAACAGGTGTAAAGACACACCATGCTTTTGTTCTGTGTATCTGTACATCCACCACATTCAGGGAGAACAAGTGCCGAGGTGCTCCTCGTTGGATTGTTAACTTAAAACAATGTCAGATTTCTTTATTTCCAAAAATTGCAGCCTATGGACAAATAGATGAAAGTATGAAAGATGAGTTATCTTGAGCGACATCTTATATTTTGGGTTTAATTTTGAAAACAGTAAAGACACACTAAGCTAATTACATCTTGATATGTGAAGGTTCCAGATTTGTAAAGGAACTGAAAATCTAAATTTGGAAACACAAGCAGACTCTTGTTCAATGATCCTTTACTACATCAGTAACTCAAGCCGTGCTCAGTTTCTGGTTCACAGAAAGAGACTATTAACTTCAGCGTTAGGCCGCCGTGTCTTTAGGTGTCACAAATCTCACCTAGTATGTGAACACAAAAGTGTTTCTGTAACATAAGCTCTGCTGCTTTTAATATTTAAAAACTGGAAAAGGAAGAAATATCTGATTAGGCATTTTCATGATTCATATTATCCGATAAATGTATATGCTTGTATGCCTTTATTGTAAATATAATTATATATTTTTTTTTACATTAGAACCCATGACTGTAACTCCGATGGTCCACTTCAGTGCTGGAAACAAGGTCTGGGTTTAAACCTCCGACAGTGAAGACAACAGAGCCATTTCAGGATTTTACTTCTAATGAAGAGGTTTGAGGAAGCCTGAGAGAAAGCTCAGCACACTTCAGGCCTTCGTGACTCAGGAGTCTTTTCCCAACACACATATGTAAATATAAAAGGGATATGTCGGTTACATGACAACTGTCGGAGCTGCAGGACATTTCAGGGTCGATGTAATAATGTGAGGCAGTGCTGACTGAGGGAGAGAGGAGGGAGCTGACAGGGAAGAGGTGTTCAGTGGAAACGCAGCCACACCTGAAACTGACACACTTATTAGTTGAACTACTGGAATAATCGGATATATTGGCACATATACCTTTCTTCGCATTAGATCCCCTCGATTGTATCAGCCCTACTTCTAACCCCCTGTTTTCCAGTCTTCAGCGGTATAGAAAGGTGGATTCAGTCACATCTGAATCACAAGGCCTCCTAACTTCCCTGCTCTCCTCTTGCATAACACAATCAAATTAAACATGCTGCACATGTGAAGCTGATACCACACAGGGAGGGAGAAGACTCCACTCGATCTGTCCTGGTGTGTGTGTGTGTGTGTGTGTAACATGCAGTCTGTGAAACCAAGACATCTGATTTAAAATGGACCCCGGAACCTCGCTGTCACTGAGCCTTCTGCTGTCCGCTTCAACGCCACACGAGCGCGCACGCAAACACATGCACAAACACGCGCACACACACACACACGCCCCATTGAATACATGCAGGCTTCAGAGAGTCTGTAGAAGCCACCCGCTCTGCAGCAGGCTCCTCTCCCCCCGACGCCTGCAGGGCCTCCGCGGTCTCCTTCAATTCCCTTCCATGTTATTAAGTCACGGTGACAACAAACGCCTTGTTGTGTCTCGGAGTCGTGGGGGCCGCACATTGCCAACATCCACGCTTGGCAATGCAGTCGGGGTTTTTTTTCCCCACAGAGAAGAAGACCAGCACCTTCTGGCACCTTCTCGGTCATTCCCCCATTCTCGGAGACGCAGAGATGGAGGTGGCGTTGACCAAGATGTTCATTTAAGAAGGGGGAGGCCTGCAGACGCCATTGTAGAGATGGTTTTCTAATATATTTTCATTGAATAGAAAAGTCCTGCTCGGCCACAGACGAGGAGCAGGAGGCGTCACTGCGCACAGACGCGGCCCGCTACATCCAATTTGGCCACAGCAATATGGCTGCAGTGGGAGGTTTGTATGTTTAAAAAAAGAAAGAGCCACGCTGTGGTAAACGCAACCGTGTGTAAGTCAGAGTGGCAACGAATAATGTCGATGTTTCACAATAAACCAGTGCAATGTGCCTCCATTGTTATCCAGCTAATCTTTTTTGACATGTTTTCTGGGATGTGCCGTGCGTTTTTGCGCGTCGCCTCGAAGGATCCGCACCACACCCGCGAAGCCACGTCGACCGCCAGATCAATAAGGACTCTGTCTGTACACAACATAGCCTCGATCGCGATGAAGCTAAACACGGTGTCCAACACGGGACGAACACGACGACGGAGAACAACCACGGTGCTGCCACACGGAAAATTCACCTGGAGGAACGAGCATCTCTCGGCTATTGACGGTGGAGGGCGGATCAGGCTACTCACATAGCGTCACCAGCCCCATGTCCGAAGCCTTGTGTTGAATAAAGTGCATCATCCGGTCATCGGGGGGTTCCAAAAGCCACATATAGAGACGAAATACCAAACAAGAAGGTTTTGGAGCTGCAGCGGTCAGGCGGAGCGCTACCTGGAGCCTGACCTACGACGCACCTTCCCTCCTCTAATTAACGCCTCGGATGCTCGACGAAACTGTTAATCCGATTGGAAATCCCTTGCCGTCGATATGAAATGACTGAAAAATGTGTAGTCCCCCCCTACCAATGCTGTACGTCCAGTCGATGGATGCTCAGCAAATGCCGTGACACCCTCTTCCATCCCGACCCCCCCCCCCCAAAAAAAGACAGCGGTGTGGCGAGCAGCTCTGCGACATTTACGCAAGGATTCCGACGGGGAGAGACGCGACCCTGGCGCAGCACCACACGCAGCCCTCTCCCTCAACGGTGAGAAATGAAGGATACTCACTTCGCAAGCGTTACAATGGAGCCGGGGAGCCGCTGCAGGGCTGCAGATGTGGAAACGATTGGCGAGAAACTGCGCCTGTCGCCATATTGTTGCCGCTCAGAGCGAGCAGGTTCCCTGCATAAGTGATGACTCTCAGCAGAACGTGAGGGAGTGTCGGCGAGTGCGCTTGGCAAGAAACCCTAAAGGTCATTAAGGCCTGCAGCCTCTAAACCAAGCGTGGTTCACAGGGGGGAGGAGGAGGAGGAGGAGAGGGAGAAGAACGGCGTCGCCCGGGCTCAGGGATGACAACTGTGCGCAGAAAACATGCTCGTGGTTATTTCTGACGAACAGCATTGGCTCAGCGAGGTGAGCTGGCGCTGCAGGAGTTGACTGGCTGTC
Source organism: Scophthalmus maximus (assembly GCF_022379125.1). Taxonomy (NCBI): domain Eukaryota; kingdom Metazoa; phylum Chordata; class Actinopteri; order Pleuronectiformes; family Scophthalmidae; genus Scophthalmus; species Scophthalmus maximus. The sequence continues at coordinate 13,131,132 of NC_061517.1, forward strand.
AAGTCAAGAGACGTTTTCCACGCACGTCTGACATACAGGAAACATGTTAAATACATATACACATATTTCTACATGACAATATTTAAACAAATGCTTCTCTTTTCTTTTCTTTTTCTTTTTACATGCGTTTAAAACATACTGACTATATGGAAATGATGAGGTTTCTTTCTATTGATTGTCATTTAGCATATTTGGGGTTAGATTTTGAGCATATTTGTTTTTAAATATGGACTTTTTCCTCATGCTGTGATGAAACCTATCTTAATTTACAGCCTTTGCATCAAACTGCTGCCCCCTTCCACACTGCTCTTAATAGAACAAATAAATATGAAAATGTCCCCATGTAATCTGATTACCTCCCCCGTCCTGTTGTTGTTACATAGAATAATGTAACTGTATTCATTCAATTCAACTGAATCAAAATGATTTGAAAAATAAAAAAATGCACTTCATTTTTGTAGTGACACAAGAGCAGAATGTGCAAATGACATCATGAGTTGGCAGAAAGGACGTGTAAGTTTCTTTTGGTCCAAAAAAGATATCAGCGTTTTGAACAAAATGCTGAAAAATCTGATATTTGAGGGGTCTTGTTTTCTTATTATTTTTTACTGGTTTTATTATATACATGTTATGTTATGTCAATGGCAATCATACAAAAACGCAATCTTATATTAATGGGATGGCAAGCTAATACTGTTTCAATCATTCCCTGCTGCCTCCGTCAGTCAGACAGTCGATAGAAAAGGCAGTATGAAGATGAAGACATGTGGGGGGGTGGATGATTATGATGACAGTGTAGCTATCATCGGCTCTGAATGGTCAAAAAGTCAGACTCGGCTATCCTCCATCCCTTCAACTTTTTTTTTTTTTTCATTACTGTTTTAGATGTACAGACCTCAGATACCTGACAACAGCAATGAACTTAATTCTGATTGGTTACTTTTTTCCACCGAGGGAGGCAAAGCCGTTTCAAGCCTCCTTTGATCGTAACAGATCCATGCCTCTGATGTCTGAGTTGATCTCACATGGTAACGTCAGCCACGACATAATAACCTGAATGAAATTGCTCTACATTTATTCAGTCAAAACACACAATCCTTATTCTGATCCCCTCAAATTTCTGCATCCCTTTGCCTCCCCTGACAAGCCCCAACTGACAAAATGGAGTTGAAGTGGCTGCACGTTGTGTGCGCTCTGTGTTTGAGTGTACTGATTTCACCACAGGACAGTGAGCATAAACCGGTGCAGGGGATGGGGGGGAGGCGTTTTTAGTCTGAGAGTAAATCACATTGACTATATCAGGCTCATCCAACTTGTAGGTTACTCAGTGAATCTCCAACGTAGCTGTACTTTACTCCACTGTTCCTGTTTGCTTTTCAGATCAAGATTTTACATCAAAAACATGACAAACTGGCTGCACATTGACAAGTAAAACGTTTACGGATAATACAATAGTACAATTTATTAACTATGATGGAGCACTCTGAAAGTGGTTCTACATAATGAATACTTGATACTTTACTTCAATATTTGCTGATATTACTTTTGTCCTTTTGAATGTTACTTGTAGTGGAGTATTTTTATGATAGTATGATATATATTTTTGCTTCAAGTTAAGTGAGGGATCTGATTCTGAATATTTCTTCCACTGCTGCTAAATCACTAATATTGAAAGTGACACGTAACGGTTGAAATTTGATTACACTTATGTATATATGTTTTTTGTTTTGTTTTTCTAGGCTTTGGGCAGCAGCCGGTTGCTGAACCCCAGGTTATGTCTCAGATATTCGGGGGCCGGGTGGCTGCGAAGGGCGCGTGGCCTTGGCAGGTGAGCATCCAGAGCATGTCAACACACTTCTGTAGCGGGACCATTCTAAACCACGTCTGGGTGCTCTCTGCCACACACTGCTTCATAAGCAACCCGTGAGTGTTACCCAGTCACATGTACCTCAGTCTGTGTTTGCATACAGGAGGTAGATTAAACAAAATTATGAAAAACTTTGATTCGGAAGTGAATTAATGACATGTAAAAGAAAACCGATGCAAAGCTGAGACATTGCATTGTCCAGCAATAAAAAAATAGGGGCAACCCAACACTCAAAACTTCCATCAAGACAAAAGGCTATACTTCCTCATAGAGGCGACACCATACGGTACAATATTCTATCAACTGTTGCCTTTTCAAACAAAAATGGGATTTGGCCTGTTTCCAGCTACGGGTGCCACAGGATGCTCCCTGCTCCTTGTTTTGATCAATAGTATACTTAATTTCATCCTGGTTCTTGTGTTTTCGTGTGCAGAGGGATCAAAAGAGTCCATATCCATGTGGTGGCAGGGATCGATGTATTGTCCGCTCCAGGAGTTCATGCCCAGATCCGCTCCATCCTCAAAGTCAAACTGCACGAGCGCTACAACAACGTCAGGCACAACAACGACGTGGCACTGGTGCTGCTCAGCTCTCCCTTCCACTTCAGCGACCATGTCCAACCCGCCTGGGTTCCTCATAATCTGACCCACGAGTTGGCCCTTGACTTCAGTCACTGTTTCATCTCGGGATGGGGGAGGACGTCTTACATAGGTATAAAAACAAATAGATTCTGCAGGATCATTATAAAAAGGAATGACATATGACACGTTAAATTTCAGAGTGGCAACAGACAACTTTTGTGCCCCTATCGGTTCCAGGTGGCATTACGGGCATCTTCATTGTCGTAAAGACATCAACGCCACTTTAAAGATAACGGAGGAGAAGAAGTTGAAGTATGTACGTAGTATGGCTCAGCATTAACTAGCGGCAGCTTTAGCAGCATGACTAACTCGACGCCAGCAGCCTGGCAACAGTCCAAAGTAGAAAACAACTGTAAAAAAAAAGAATCCAAATTTGAACAAATAACCTTGAAAACAGCATGTCCTTCTGAAGCCTCTCAAGTCCCGGGGCGAGTTTCTGTCTGAGGTTCACTTTTGTTACATCTTTTTTTCTATCACCCTCCACTTTTTCTCTTGCAAGGTTAAGGTTTTGTTTTTGTTCCACCCACTGCCATTTCCATCACTGTGGATAGCAAAGGGTGACAGTTCCTTTGTGCCGTAAATCGATTAGTCATTTTTCAGCAAAAAACACGTCCCGATGGACGACAGAACAACGTGGTGAAAGCAAGTCTCATAGGGGACCAACATAAGTGTGGATAGTGTTGTTTTTCTCTCGCCATCACACTGTACAGTCAGTTTTAACATCATAAAGTGATAGTCTCAGCCTTTCAGCAGCCAGCATTCACACCACAATATCTTCAGTAATTGCCCTTTTCTAGTTATTTATGACAAATTTAAAGCCATTCATAGTCTTGGTGTGCTGCACCCTGCAGGCAGTGGGTCGAACAGACTGCAGGAAGCCGAGGTGAAGCTCATCGACAGGAGAACATGTAACCAGACCACCTGGTACCGAGGCCTCATCACCGACAACATGCTCTGTGCCGGCCTGGAGAGCGGGGAGGCTGATTCTTGTCAGGTGCTGATTCCGTCTACATTAATATCACGCGTTATAAAGTCGGCACAGGCTGCAGGTTACATTGCAATTCAACATGGCCGCCGCTCCCGTCTGCTCCAGGGGGACAGCGGAGGCCCTCTGCAGTGCTACAGCGAGGACGAGGAGAGGTTTTACGTGGTCGGAGTGACGAGCTTCGGGGAAAAGTGCGGTATTCGTCGTAGGCCGGGGGTGTACACCCGGACCAGCAGGTTTTCAGACTGGCTGAAGACAGGACAAGTTGCTGCTGCTGCCGCTCCCAGACTGAACACGAGGCCGATCTCAGCTCTGCTCGGCTCGTCTCTGATGCTGCTGTGGAACATTCTGACTGACTGTGGAACAAATCACTGAGACCGTGTGGAAAGGTTTATCTTCACGTGCATCGTGTGCATGAAAACTCCATTAACTCATTGTGATATTTAATACAGAATCTATTTTGGTGTGTTTTATTTTTAAAATCATCACCACCCGTCTGTTATCCTTCCTGGTTCCTCAATGGTGGAAGGAGCTCCCTGTTGACATCAGGACAGCAGACTGAGAACTCACCTGTTCACACTGCACCTTACTCCCTCAATTTTTAATATATGTTTTAAAATAATAATCTAAATGAGCATTTGAAGCTGTTCTTGCCTATTTGACAGTGGTGGACATCCACAACTCCGTTACTTGAGTACAAGTATAGATAATATACTGGTCAAATGTTACTCCAATAAAAGTGAAAGTTGCGGCGTCAAATTATAACTTGAGTTAAAGTACAGTACTTGCTTTAAAAAAACCACTGAGTATTCAGAGTACTTTCTTCATCTCAACGCATTGTGCACTGTACTTCCTGTACGTACCTCCACGTGCTCTCAGGTTGGACGGCGAGTCCTCGTAGGCCGTGACGTGGTCGGAGCGCGGCAAACACAGCAAACGTTTGAAACGGGGAGAATCTTCCCTCGCCTGAGACGTTTCAAACAAAGAACCAAGACATGGACGGTTTGACGGGGAAGCGTCGTCTCCTGCTGCTGCTGCCGCCATTACATGACTAATGTGTTCGCATAGCGAACTAAACCTGCAACCACCTGCTGATGACGTCGTCTGATTAGCTAGCTACCTGCGGTCTCGACCGACCAGCCGCCCAGTCTGAGGAGCGCATGCGCGAGGTAGAGATACGGCAACGTCACTGAGACGATCCAGAAAAAACGCAAACGTAACGAGGGACTCAAGAGAGTCAATAGCACAATATTTGACTTTCAAAAAGTTAAAAAAAATAAAATAACTGTACTTAAGTACAGTACTTAAGTAAATGTACTTCGTTACTGTCCACCACTGCTATTTGATAAATGTTTATGTACTCAATCGGTTCTGGCACTTTTGGGTAATATGTTAATGGTTGAGTGCTTATTATAAGTCGATTTGGACAAAAGCGTCCGTCTGCTAAATTAATGTAATGTAATCATCAGTCAATGCTGTCATCCATCCATCACCATTTGCAACTGCACAGTCGGTGGCTCATTAGAAAAATACGAATATTATTGTTACCAATAAGGAAGAAAACCACAGATTTTTCACAATTTTACACAAAACGTACTATTTAGAAAAACTAAATGGTATCATATTGTCAGTGCATCATACTAGTGTTTTAATCCCTTCACTTCATACTTTTTGCAAAACCTTTTTCAAATGTGTGCTGTATATATTTAAATGTATTTTCATCACTAATCCAGTGAATCGGTCATCACAGTGAATATTAAGGCTGCGTTAATAAATGTATAACTATAACTGCAAATGACGATGGTGTAACTTTGATACATTAGAGGTGCTGTCAATAGATTTACTTATCATACAGAAATCAAGAGAAATTAATGGATGTCGTAAAGTTGTTATATATTGGATAAATGCACAACACACAAAATCACTACTATGCTCCTTTAATACTTAGTGAAGAACCTGTCAACCTGTCAGCTGAGACTCATCATGAAGCAGCACATTTTTATTATTGTCAGGTAAAGTAAACAGACCGACACCTGGAGGAAAGAAGGGGGAGGACCGCAGCAGCCGATTCCTGAAGCTTCCAGAGACGAGAAAGAAAAAAAAGCAGTGGAAACTCTCGACAAAGCATAATTTTTATTGACATGAAACACATCCAATGACAGCGTGACAGTGTTTTTGTCAAGTAAGACATGTTACATGTTATCGCACCATTGACCAGTTCAGAAGTGAACCAGTTCAGTTTGCTGCAGCTCGACGATGCATAGTGAACAGACAGTCGTTGAGGTATACATTGTGGGCCCTTGAGTTTGTGGCTTTTGTGTGAAAGATCCTAATTTCATTACCTCACATGTACATTTGCATTTTGTGCTTAGAATAACTTTGGAGGTTTGAAATGTCATGGCACTCACAACATGACAACTGGAAAAAGGAAATATTTCAAAATGGAAAGAAAACGTTGACTTGCATTGTCCTCGTGGAGTTGCCTGTTGAAAGACTTTTCATCAGACACCAGAGCTGATGAAAACTGCAGGTGATAAAAAAATTTGCACTGAGTGAAAAAAAAAAAGATGTTGGCATGAAAAAATAATGACTTCTTTTCACACAAAAGGGCAGCCAGGAGGAAACCTTGTTTGCCATGACAATGGAGGACAAAAGCCAGTCAAACTTTCCCTTATTGAATAGCACCAATGTCTATTGAAAAGGCTTGAAGGGCAAAATTAAATTATAAAACTTTATTAAAACTTGTCGGAGTGAAACAGAAGCAACAAAGCAATTATCACACAGTAGCTCGGAAGCTTCAGTTTGTTATTCATGAGTAGAACTTGTCCCAGATACTGGTTCGCACACATGTCACTGTCGGTCACTGAATGAAAAGTGGTTTATCGATGTGCTCTACGGTTTCAAGCGGCTTCTAAACCAAACCAGCCGTTTGCAGAAGTTGTGCAGTTTTAAAGAAAGATGACATCATGAAACTATTGATGAAACCCCTACAAAATATATTAAAATTCCAATTTTGGAAGAAAATAACTAAAAATACAGTGGAGGCGACATAAAAAAAGAATTAAATTTAAAAATTGTTTAATATTCTGGCATCATTTTCTTACAAAAGACAAAACCTTGTTGCACCAGAAAAGCTAAATGTCACTGTTAAACTGGACACACACACTCTCCCTCTTGTACACACACACACAGAAACATAAGAACACACAAAATGATATTGGGAAAGTGCACATTGTTTTGCCAAAATGATCTGAAACCTTTTTTTCCGTCTCCTTTGTAATGTGATGACATTAAATTAACAATGCAGTCAAGTAAGAAAGATCAGTCAAGTTTTTGTTCAAATCGACAAAGTTCATTTCCATGTACACATTAACATCAGTAATACAGTATTTGACCTCTAAGATACAGTATACACACAACATCCTTACCCTCATTGATTGCCTCCCTTTTTTTAAAGGAGCATTCTGCCATTTTAAATCACGAGTTTGCTAACTGATTGCTGTTCATTCTTAATTTAACTTTTTTTTTCTCAGTGTTACAGACATTCAGAAAGAATTGGTTTACATGGTGAAATGAGAAAGGCATGACCCAGACTTAAAAAAAGAACAAGACACCCCCTCGCGCACCTCCATGTGAGTGTGTGAACTAATATGATAGCCTGAAATAAGAGATTTAATATAAAAAGTACTGAAGTTCCACAGGTTTAGTAAGGCAGAGGTACGTCCTCGTTCTTGATATCTATTATCTTTAGAAATTCATCTGTCTATATCGTTAATGTCACAATGGTGCAGTAAAAAAGGCACTGACCTGCCTTTTGATGATCCACGTTTGACTTATCGACCGTGGCGATGACATTAAATGAAACATGTTCTTTGCGTTGAAATCATGGGAAACTACACAGACTTCATCATCAGTTGTCATTGAGTTGGGGATATTTTTCATAACTACCATCATTCTGAGCAGTTTTAGGACATTTAAATAACTGGGAATGATATGGTGATACGGTCCAAAGCCCTGGAAAATGCAAGTAAGTTGACCTTGAGTTTAGCTTTTAAATCATTTTTTTCTTTTGGGTGAACTGGTGTGAGTTGGCTTTGTTCACTTAGTAATAAAGAATGAACTGTCGAGATCGATCTGACAGTCCTGACCTCATGTTTTCATATTACATTAGTCTCAGAGCTAAGCACCTGAATTTCCCAAAGAAATAAACGTATATATATATATATATATATATATATATATATTTTAAAGGTCATTTGTTAACATTTTCCACAGTTCTGAAGATATTTCCTGAATCTTGATAGATGTGTTGCAACTGTATTTCCCAATCCAACTGTGGCTTTGGAAAAGGGTTTACAATGTTTTTCACTGTGGAATAAAGGGCGAAGAGTCTTTGAAGGGCGGGGAAATACCTTCTGAACAGCAAAAGGGTTAAAAAAATATATATCTTCAAGGTGTAGCATTTATTTTTTCGGACAAACAGATGCTGAGTGACAGCCACAGAATGGGGCTAAGCTGTGTCTAAATATTCAGCACTAAACCATCCAATCTACTGCTGTGAATCCTGGGCCTTCTATTTTTTTTTGCATGCGCAACTAAACACCAGCTATGCTATGTGACTCTTCTTTTGCAATTTCCTTTTTTCTTCTATGTATTAAAACGATCAGTCATAAGAACTATCAAATGGACTGACTCCTACGTACACTGAAAATGAAGAATCAGTTGAATCTTGACTATCCTGGTTTGTACATTTATGAAGTGTCTCTCTTTTCCCACACCAACAAATGATTCAAGTGTATTTTTTAGGACATTTCTGAGTGAATGCCGACAACATGTCTGCTGACGAATGCAGTGTGTGATGGGAGGTGAAAAGCCACAGTGCACCAGGTGGGAGGTCGGCAATATGTCAGGATCGCCTCATGGGCTGGTTAATACTGATGTGGATTTGCGCTTGTAACAGCAGCAGACACGGGGGGGGGGGGGGGGGGGCTCCTCTTGAGGCAGGTGAGACAGGAAGTGGAAACAGAGGTGCGAGGACTTAAAAGTGCAAGGGGGGGAAGTTCCAGCTCCTCTCAGCAGTTCCAGTGCATCATCCTGCCTTCAAGAATGGAGGGGGCTTTAAAAGTAAAACAAAATAAACACACAGGGACGAATGCTTCAGGACTATAAACCAAGGAATGGAAGGAGGGTCGAATTACTTACTTTGATGAAATTAAGTGATTAAAAATGTCTTGTAAAAAATTTGAGCAATGAGGGAGAAGTGGGTTGAAGATCAAATTTCCTGCAGTTGACAGATGCGTCTACTTTTCGCAGGAGAAAAAAATATCAATGAACCTGGACTGCAGCGAACGAGCAACTGGAAGCAAAGTAGGAACAGTTTCTGAGAGGGAAGCACGATCTCATTACAGTGCTGGTACTGTTCTCTCATTCCCACATTGTTTGGTCTTTTGAACGTGCACTCGACGTTTAACATCTGGCGTTGCTACTGAACGCACCCCAATTCGTTCTCCCTCATGTCTGTCCTCAAGAGCCTGGCTCAGTTTTCTGCATCGGTTGGTGAACGGTGTTCACATGTTGTAGGCCACATAGATGGGGTCCAGTTGGTCTGCCAGGAAGGAGTCCCGCAGGTGCATCCTCTGCTTCTCTCCTCTGGAGTTGATGGGGATCACCCCGGGGTCCACGATGACCACCACCCCGACGATGAGGTGGTGCTCCTCCAGCACCACGTTTGTGACAAGGGGCACCAGGTCCAAGGCCTCCTGCTCAGAGCCGCTCAGCTCCGCCACCACCACCAGCAGGTTGGTCCACGTAAACACAGCACTGAGGAGCGAGTGTAGAGAGCACAGACCCAATTCGGTTAAAGTTTCTCTATTACTGTACTAGTCTTTTTCAGTAAATCTAACAATGTGTGAGGACACCTTTAACAAGCAGGTTGAGCCTCACCTCTCTGCGATGCTGCGGTGGGCTCGGGACACGGACGTCTCAATGTCGATGGGGTGATAACGCAACCCCCTCAACTCCAACGTTTCATCGAGAGAGCCCACCACAAACAAGGCATCATGACGATCTGTATCAGAAAAGGACAAAAATATTAGATTATTTACAGTAGTGGGTGATATGACAATATATATACATTTGTCTACTTTTTCAGATTTACCATACCATTTATGCTTCAGTATCTGTGCCTTTAATATGTCTGGTTATATTTTGCCACTGTAAATAATGTTGAAAATCAATGAGCAAAACTGCTGAAGGTCAGTGGTTTGATTCCTTGTGGGTCCCGTCCAAATGTGGAAGGGTCCTTGGGCAATACACCCATCCCCATATTGTGTGTGTGTGTGTGTGTGTGTGTGTGTGTGTGAGTGTGTGTGTGTGTGTGTGAATGGGTGAATGTGAACTGTAATGTCAAGTGCTTTGAGTCGTCATTAAAAAAGCGCTGCACAAACTCAGCTCATTTTTTACAAACTGATAATTACTTCTAGATTTATGAAAACCAGAAAATTCCTCTTTGAAACTGAATGGAAGGGAAGGTTGATCAAATGTCCTCTCACCTCCACTTGCGTCCAGTAGCTCCGTCCTCTTGATGAAGCCCAGGTAGCCCGTCCTGGCCCACAGAGTCTGGGGCTCCCCAAAGCTGAGTCTGGTGTTGAAATGATCCGCCTGCAGGCTCTCCTCCCCATAGATGGTGTAGTAGCCGCTGGCGCAATGAGGACTGTTCACCCAGATCTAAAAATAAATAAATAAATACATTTTAAAAAGTCAGAAAGGCTGGAGGATTTCTGTATTTTTTACCTAAATAATCTGCTAATTGAGGGGAAACAAAGTGTAAAATGTGGACTCAACTAGCGGTGCTCACGTAACTCTATGCCAGTGAAACTAGTCAAAATGCTGCAATCTTCAGGTGAAAATGAACAAAGAGAAAACAATGAGACATTATTATCCCATTATCCCTTCTGCCCTCTTACCTCCCCAAGATGTGAATCTCCCAGAGGGCCTCTGGTCTCTGGGTTGACTATGATGACCCTCACTCCCGGAAGGATCTTAGAGGAGAACATAAAAGGAGGCTTTAGCTTTAGGCATAATACAACCACTTCTAATAACACTCTAGGTCTGTGGCCGGTGTGACCACGCACAAATGAGTTTTACTGGTCAAAAATCAATACTCACAGTGCCGGACTCCATAAGTGGAATACTCTGTGGCGCTCCTCGCTCCACCAGCCTCACCCTGAGACACAAAAGGCGACCTGTGTATTAAATCTGTTTGATTCGACCGACGCACCGTGTTTGTTTGCATCATTTCAATTCATGTGATGACAGGAGTTGCCTTTGTGCTGGTTAAAAGGGGTCTCTGAGTCTTACCTGTCGTGACGCAGAGACTTCATGTCAACATAGACGGTGGAGGGGTCTGGTCCAGCAGTGCCCTGAGGACACAGAGAGGGAAATGAACACCTGGAAAGCTGCAGTGAACCTGAAGCTTTTTCTGTCTTTAGTAAGAGTAAAGGTTGGAATTGAAAAATATTATTTGTAAACTAAATTCGAAATTAAAGCTCTACTGCAATTAATACAATAAAAGAGAAAAAAACGAGGATCTAAATTAGGAAAAGTAAAAGGTGCATCATGTGAACCCACGAGACAACGCAGTGTGTTCTGTATGAAACCAACCTGCAGGCAGATCGCCAAGTTGACCCTGGAGCCGAAAGCGGTGCTGACGGCGCGTGGCGACAGGCCAAGGTCCTTGAAGAGCTTGGAGAAGGACTGTGTGAGGACCAGACGAGGCCGCTCCTCTGCTATCACCACACAACTCCGCACACACGACAGATTCAAGCCCCGAGCCTGGAGACATGCACGACTGATGGTGAGTCACACTTTTACCAGTTACATGTAACTGGAGCTTGACACAATTAGCTGTCAGTATTGGCGGACATTTTCATCAAAAGGTGTCGACAGAATGAGATGAACAAGAGGGCCTTTGCACGTCGGTGCTCTAGCCCTAAATATTAAGATGTAAAGAACCACAAGAACCAGATTAAATTACAGATACATCTAAACTTCCATATGCAGTTAACACTGCTGTTCAATAAGTATGTGATGTATCTGTCACATGACATACATCATATCACACATATAAACAGTAATTTAAAAAAATGATAAGATGGGTGTTTATTTGTCGCCTTCACAGCAGATAGGATTCATGTGAGAAACTGATTTTAACACAGTGTCGTAATTAGTGCAACCACAGAAATTACAGAGCAGTAAAGGGAAACAGCATGTGCCATAATGTGCGTGTGTGAGATTCTAACCTTCAGTATCTCTGTCTGGGTGCCGAGGCCTTTGGTGCAGAGCTCCATGACAGAGTAGGAGCAGAAGGTGTCTCTGATCTTGTACTGACTGAGCGTGCTCAGCCACAGAGGCAGCGAGCTCTCCAGCTCCAGGGGAGGGATAAGGATGGACTGGTGACCTGAGTAAACACTGGACCGAAAAAAACACCCTCGCTGGAGCAACACTTCGGCAAAGGCTACGGTTACATTCAATGTGACATGCAATCTGTGTGTGTGTTACCTGGAGAGGCACCATAGGACGAAGCCCAGGCCACAGTATGGGTCCAGACAGATGGCTATTTGGCGTGAGGAGTAGAGCTCACACTGCAGCTTAATGGAGCGGCACAGAGTACTGACAGCAGCATGAGACATCTGCCGAGAAATGTATATAAACTCTTTAAAAAAAACAACACTATTCTCTTATATACAGATACTATTAATGTCCTGTGCCACGTGAATCTAACATCTATTAGCAGTATAAATATCGTGTTTTTTATTGCATCCATTTAACCTGCTAAATTAAAATAATAATAAATTATCTACACTCCAACATTTCCATTTCTAACATTTTTCATCACCTTCGGTATTGCAGACCCTTATTCTGGCTACAATGACTTGTATTAAACAATGTAGATTAATTTCATAAATCTTAACTATGTTGGTATTTACTTTAATGGTCAAATATTTTTTTAAATCCTTTTCATATGGTTTTTACACACACAAAAACGTATCTACACTCTCAATCAGTGAGAAAAACTCATACATAACATAATATGTTAACATTCTTCATTACAAATGTTGCTACTTGAAAGAAAAATGTCCACGAAAAATTAATTTGCAATGTATGTTACTCCTTCAAACCTGTTCACAAAGGCTTTTGACCACTAGTTTCGTGGTTTAGTTTTTTCCCCCCAATTATTCTACATCCTTGTTTTATTTATTTGGTTGTTGTTGATTTCCTAACTCTAAAGAGCCATTTGGGTACCTCGAAGGGAACTATATGAATCCAAGTTATTATTATTGTTATCATGTGAACTCGAGTCTCCAAATTTTTACATCACACTGTTGCAGATTGCATATTAAAGCAGGCTCATCTTCCAATATAGTTATAGTGTCACAAAATTATGCTCGCGAAATCAGTTTTAATGTGAGAAACTTTTCCCTTTCAGCAGATGAATGTGAAAGCGACCAGACCTTACGTTACGTATGATAAGCAGAATGTGTGAGATTCATTTACCTTGACTCCAGTCAACATGCCGGTGGTGGACACACTGAAGTCCAGGTAGGCCAGCATCTCAGCTGTGGGGGGTTTATATATGTGTGGGGGCCGCTTTCTGGGGAGATCATCTGGGAGGAGAAGGAAGCAGATTCATGTTGTTTATTAAAACATATGATGCGCTTTCACTGTCTAAACGTTAGTGTTATGACTTGCTTATAATGGCTCAGTTTTTCTGTTGAGTGAGAGGATTTTTTTTTAAACTGCTCTGCTCTATTAACTATGTGCAAGTGCAACCTTCAGGAAATGCACTGTTATGTAAAAAAAATTATTGAATGTTTGCTGAACATACTTAGAACAGGGGTCGCTTTAAGTCCCATGAGGGTTGACCAATGAGTGGGGCAAAGAGCAAACAGGACACCTTGTGGCCAAACGGGGAACACATTCTGTGTGCATCCAGGAATGTGACATGAAGGAAGTAAAGTACTGAATGCAATGCATATAATAATATCTGGTTTTAACGGTTTCTAATCATGCCCACCGTATCTAAGCTATTTTGATTTTGAACAGATCTCATCACCTGTATCAATGATCGTGGGCCACGTCTTGATGTTGACGCTGGCAGCAGCCTCCCTGGACCTGAGGATCCTCATGAGAGGCTGAGTGGTGAGGATGCAGACTGCTTTGCTCACCTGTGACACAGAAAACACACACACACAGTTCTTTAACTATAATTTAGCAGTTACCGCTGCTAAAAATCCTCCATTTGAAGCGTTAGTCAAATTAAATCTTTTTAATTATTGTAATACTTTATTGACCCTAAGGTATGTCATTTTATTGATTTCCTCCATGGAAATCACTTATGGGGTCAACAGTAGAAGGTCTTCACCGAGTTGGGTTGGGATTAAGCTACAGTTACTTCAATAATAAAAACAGCTCACTGAAGTGGTACACAGAAAGTAAAGGCAAGGTTCATTTTCCTTTTGAAGTATGGGACATTAAAGCTCTGTTATAATGTTTGGAAACATCTCTTGCCAAATGTATTTTTTGTTTTAGATAGATTTTTTTCTAAGGTGACATAAACACAAAAGTTGCCCCGGTACAACTTGTTGTACTTGAATAATCCCACACTTATCGTTCTATAATCCTCTATTAACACACTGCATCAGAAAACGCAGACCATCGAATACTTGATTTCCTCGGCACAGTCCAGGTGATGTACTCACGTCGATGATCATGCGGACAGTGGGGAGAGTAGCAGCCAGGTTCTGCGGGTGAGGCGGCCTCACTGTCACAGGGATGACCCCAGCATAAAGACAGCCATAGAAGGCAGCTATCAGGTCGATACCTGCGGAAGTTAGAGATAGACATGAACCTCATGAACTAAAATAACAGGCAAATAAAACAGAGGTGCTTCTTTGCTGAATTTTGAATGGAAAAAATAAGAAAAAATGTCCGTCTACAATGATGAGCGGTGAGTGTATGTGTATGTTTACCTGGAGGATAAAGCAGCACCACGTTGTCTCCTGTGTTCAGGCCTCCTCTCTCCATTAAGGTGGCTTGGATTTTTTCTGCTCTCTTGTGGAGCTGAGCACAAGTTGCTGTGCACACTGCCACTCCCTAGTGCGAAAACAGAGGAAGTTCAGATGAACATACTGTACAACAAACAAAATGGATTACTAAATGGATTGTTGGATGCATTGGGTCTGATCGAGTGGTTCAGTGTGTGAATGCATGTGTGTGTCTGTTTAATCTACCTTTGCATTGAGAAGCACATACAGGATGTGGTCTGGGTCGGTTTGGGCTCTCCATTGCAGAGCCTCAGACAAGAACTGATGCTGAAAAAGCACAGAGAGGAATGTGTCATATATACACTCTCACATAACTGTCAATAAATTGAATTACTCCCTTTTTTGCATAATTAAAAAATCCCACAAAGGTGCCTCAGTGACAAATAATAATCCACATAACAAGAACCAGAAGATAGAAACACATAAAAGCTGACAGGAAAAAAGTCAGATATCAAAGTCTCCCTCAGTGGCGACAGATACATATTTCAAACAAACTTTGTGAGGAGCAGGAAAGAGGAGAACAGTTTAAAGGGCATGAAGGATTGGGTATTCTGTGACGCTGTTGACCTCTCACACAGAGACACACAAGCACACAACAGGAGAATGGAGTGTCCAGAGACTGTTTTTTGTCAAGTGTAAGGTCATGCTGGGACCATCTGTGCCTGATAGGAGGCAAATTGGACCCACTGTCAAAGCTAACAAGTAATGGGCCTTTCAAACAAAGGGCAAGTTCATGACAA
This sequence comes from Scophthalmus maximus, assembly GCF_022379125.1. Lineage (NCBI taxonomy): Eukaryota > Metazoa > Chordata > Actinopteri > Pleuronectiformes > Scophthalmidae > Scophthalmus > Scophthalmus maximus. The sequence continues at coordinate 13,146,470 of NC_061517.1, forward strand.
CTTTGAAAAGCTTTGAAACTGTTTCCACAACATATTAACGCCTCAAAGTATTATCTCTTAAATAAAGTGGCTTGGATTGAATAATCCATTTACTAGTTTTACAGTTAAATACATGTGGAGTATTAAATACATTATCAGCATCTTGGTGCAAAGACAGAACAGACGTAAGAAATCAAAAACCTTTAAAAAAATCAGAGGCAACGTGAACATTAGGGAGAACAGCCAAAATGAAATTAACCCCATGACGTTCTCCAGACACAAACAGAATTTACAGCAGTGTCACAACGTTGGCCGTGTTAAAAACCACTTGCAGGAGTTATCGTTTGTGCCATCCACTCTCTCAGTCAGACAGGTCGTGCTCTGGTCAACAAGAAATCAGGAGTCACATCATGCAGACTGGCTGCCTGGACCACTCGTCAAGCCATGCTACACATGGGAGCATCACAGTGAACACAGCGAGCAGAGGTGCACACAAAACAATGTTCCTAATTTAGACTTACAAGATAACAGCACAACGCATCACTAAACATCATAAAATGATATGGATTTCTTTGGTCACATATGCGAGGAGTTTATAATTGTTTGTTCAAAGCCTGCAAAAATAAATCTGCGCTGCAAATTTCTGGAAAAGGAAATAAACTTCCATTTAGAAATGTCACTTAATTTACTGCTGGGCTTTTGGTTTGGCAAAGCTACTAGCCAACTCATAAAAGGTAACTCATAAATGGGGAACATCATTTACTTAATTTTTTTAATGTATTATATTAAATTAGGTGTGTGGACCCCTGCTGGCCAAGGAGTCTGCCTGGACAGTCATATCTGTGCGTGGGGCCAAAAAAGAAGCTGGTGGCCATCAGGCTGTCACGGCTGCAGAAGCACATCTGACTGACGAAAGCGGGAGAAGCAAAGACAAGTGGGGGGCCAGACTAGAGCCTTACCATCATGGTGGGCCACATACTGAGCTAAAGCCCAACCCCAGCAAAGTAAAGGCAGAACAACAGAGATTTAGGAGAAGACACATGAGCATCCGTTTACAGCATTTCCATTTTAAACAGGTTTATTTAACCATTTAGTGAGGATCTGCAACTAATGATAATTTCATCATCCATAAACTTCCTGATTACTTTGTTTTATTTGATAATTAAATATATGAGAAAACAATCAGAAAACAATCAAAACATCACATTTTTGTAGAGACCAACGTGAAGGCGGCAGTTGTCTTGTTTCCAAAAACCACAGATTGGGTTTTGGAAACAAGACAACTGCTATAGGGTTCATTAATATAAATTACATCTCAAACTCCAGATGTTAATGCTAGAGTCATATACAAACATAGTTTCAGATATTAGCAATTCAAAGTTGTAAATGAAACTGGGATTCGGGGTTCAGTATCGGGTTCAGTACCTTTCGGATCAGGTCTTGGTCCTCCACCACACCCAGCTCTCTGCCTGTGGCCTGAGCGATCCGCTTCCCCGCGACCAGGTTGCCAACCAGCATAGAAGCCGGACCGACATCCACTGGACAAATCAGAAAAATTAGGGACATCCAAACACATCTTCTTGAATAACAGCAGTAATGACCAAATAGAAGCACAAACCAGTATTTGATTGATTAACTGTCAAACTGATGAGTGGATTAAATCATTCAAAAGTAAATATTTCTGATTCTCTGTCTTGCTGCAATGTTATACATCAAGCAACAGATTCGCTTTGAGGCAGCCTTACCTGGCTGTTTCTGCCGTGGTTTGGGCAGATTAGTAACACAGGTGTGTGGGCACATGAGGATATTACAGGGGTGCAGGTTTCCTTCCAAAAAGTTTTGCTTGGTTTCACAGATGTGGATGCCTCCAAGCGGCGTCTTGGGGAGGGTGTTTGCTGGGACGAGAGCGAGGCAGTACAGGCCAACCTGGTGGATACTGTCGATAGCCTATGCAGGGAATAGGATGTTAATTAGGACGATATATCAGGATACTTCCTTATAAGAAAGAATGTTGAGTAATTGTTAACTATATTGGGAATAAGACAGAGGTGCAATATTTCATCAACCAAGATTTGGAATTGCACATAACACTTTCAAACATAACTAAAGACATAGAAGGGGTTAGGGGATTTAATGGGGTGTGATCTGTGATATAATCAAAGTCAGTATACATAAAGTCATTTAAAAAAAAGTTTAAACAAAAATGTGATATCTTTTAATTAAGGGAGACGTGCAGATGTGTGATTTACCTGCAGTACTCGACTCATCCACTGGAAGCTGTCCTCCTCACTGGCATCGGGCCTCTGCTCTGCCACAATCACGATCCTCTCATCATAAAACACGGTGACTGAGAATACAGCGATTCTGCATGGGAGAGAGCACAAACACACTTAGGAAGGCTGCAGGGTACAAAAGCCGAGTTTCTGCACTGTTCACCAAATTGAATGCGAGATAATACCCTTTTCACAGACGTAACAGCCAAATAATGATGAAAAACCAACAATAAGGTTATTTATTTATACTATACATTAATTTATTGATAAAATATATCAAATGTGTGTGTTTCTTTGTGTGTGTGTATATGTGTACATGTGAACATACACGTGTACCCTTTTGTCACAACCTTTCAGCTTTTTATTTATTTAAGTTTTAAAATTGACAGTTGTCCACTATGAGTTGAAAAGCTTCTTATAAAAATGTCACTGGAGGTCAAGAAAAAATATTTGAGACCTTTGAAAATTTCAACTTCTGAAATACCTGCAGAAACACTGTCAATGGATTATTCCGTTTGGAAGGATATAGTGAAGCTATTCCTTTTTTACTTACAATTAAAATACAAAAAATGTATCATGGTGTTTATATGGGTACATTTATCACACAGTGTCTCACCTCCCCCTGTAAACTGTTTTGACAGGCTCCACTGCGAGCGCGGTGGCCACCAGGTCGTCTGCGTTGTGGCGCCGCCCGCTCACCATCAGCAGCCCCTCAATCTTCCCCACGACAAACACCAGACTGCCCTGTGGAGCAGAGAGATGAAACTCAGCAAAGAAATACGAGGCTCACCACCTGTATTTTACTGACTAACTCTAATTATTTGTGGTGTATTCTTACCGGTCCTACAAATCCCAGCAGACCAGTCCGCGAAAAGGGAATTTCTCCAATGGGTGCTCCAGCTTGGTTGACAGGGATAACCTGCAGATTAACAGTAAGATCAAAGCCTTGAGTCAAGTACGTACAGTATGGTAAAAGCCACTCTGACATTGGGTTTCTTAAAGTACCAAAATAACAGTCTGGTTTTATCATTGACAAAAAAAATTAAATGACGGAAAAAACAAGGGGCTTGTGAGAATAATTGTGAGGATTTGGGAACAGAGTCTTATGAATCCTCTTAAAAGTACATGAGAGAATAAATACAATGCATCTACTGTTTGATGTACAGAATGTGGCTCCACCTAGTGCATCATTTGAATCAGTGCTTACTTTTCATCCATCCATTTTTATTAAACCAGCACATCCTGCGAGGGACTGGAGCTGATCCCAGCCCACAACAGAAAAGTTACAAATACACATGGACAAATCACCAGGACGTTTATTCTCAAGGGTTAAAATAACTTTTTAAGCAGGGATGTGTTTGACAAACACATTTCCAGTCTCATACCAAATATTTTTTTAACTAGTCTATTGTATCTAATTACGGCAGCGTGGCATGGAGGGGAATGATTGAACCTGGGATACTGTGGCTTTAAACAAATGTGGACCAGGAGCACAAGGTGTGGGGGGGGGGGGGGGGGGGGGGTGGCCCTTCTCCTAATTCCAGCACCCTTGCTTTGACCACATCCATCTTAAACCTGTAAATGTTTGTGACTGTATCTTGCACACTGTTGTGGTGAGAAAATCTGTGCTCAATCTGAACACACACACATACATATATACTATGTTTCATTATTTTGGTTGAGTCATATTGTGATTTGTGACTTTTAAAATTTGACCGACCTCAAATGTGTTCTTGGTGACACCGAGCAGGCCATAGTACATTGTGCCTCCAGCCCGAGAGTTGATCACAATCTCTCCTATTTCATCCGTCTTGCACAGCTGTGGAGGCCCGTCCGGTTTCACAATGCACATCAGGGCTGAAACACACAAACAGTGACGTGACACGTGCTTGGGAACCTGCATTCTGATGCTGTAGGAGGCATTTAAATAAACTATGAGAAAGTAATAATGCACATTAAATCGGCAGCTGCTGCACATAAGTAGTGCCAACTAAAACAAACTGCAGTTGCTAACCTCCAGGCATAATGTGGCCCACATCCTGAACGGTGAGAGCAGAGTTTTTGTCCTCTGTGTTCACCCTGATCACGCCGTGGCTCAGCCCGCCCATGGACAGGATGGCCCTGGCTGGCAGTGGAGCTCCTCGAGCACCAGGCCTGCACAGAGAGCAAAAATGTGTTTATCTTATTTTTTTGGTTAGTGGTATATACTAATTTATTCACAGTCCATATAACATGTCATTTTTACATAATATATATATATATAATGCATTTTGGATTTGAGGTTTAACAATATGGTACAATATTCCTGTTGTTTTATAAAGATGACATTATAACTTGAACTTTAAACAGAGAAGAAGAAAAAAAAAAAGCCAGACAGGAAGGCAGCTGAAATTGCTGCAGGTTAAAAGAAACTGTTATGGGGTGACATTCATTCACACGTGTCATCTTGGAAAAGACACAAAAAGTGGCAAAAAATCACATGTTTTGGTGGTTTTACCAAAACATGTGGTCTTGGAAAATTACACTTTATTCTAAATGATGCTCATAACGGAATTGATTTATCCCTAAAGCCTTTAAATTATTTTAGCCAAATTTAGTAACCTAATATAGGGAATGTGTGATGTTGACTGGTTAAGAAACCAGTTGTATAAAAGTCACGCCAGTTGATGTTAAAACCACAAGTCTCTGTTTATGTCTATTTGTTCCTCCCACTCAGTCTCAGTAATCAGTTACATTATGGGGGCTAACCATAAAAAACATATTTGAAAATTGTCCAAATTCTACCCATACCAAATTTTAGTACAGTCAAGTCACTTTTTATTGTGGTTAACATTATGTGCAAAGTAACGGTTTGCAGGCAAAACTACTATAGTGTTGAACTCTTTAATATCCGAGTGCCTCTTCCAGTTACATGCCAGTTTAAGGATGTAGTACTGTACCTGCGTATGGCCACGGTCAAGGCCTCCGGAGAGGTGGCACATGGACAAATGACCTCAGGCTTCAGGCCGTGAGACTGGAACACATTCAGGAAGGCATCACACGATGACACAGACCCTGGTAACAAACAATAAATAAAAAACATTACCACGACAGGGCAGAAATAGCCCAAATTCACGACCAAACGAAATGACTGACACTACATAGTCTACCTCTATTACAAAGAGGGACTTACATGGGTTTGCTCCATCAGCCACAATAAGCATTCGTATTGAGGACAAGTTGGTGTCTCTCTGGTCCTTGTGGGCCATCATGGCCCAGTGGAGGTCACGGCACTTCACCAAGGCCACACGTGCTAATAAAAGGGTATGGAAGACTTAATACATGAGGTACAGTTACATAAAGCACTCAAGCAATTCATATAGTCTGAGTTTTATACGATTTCTCCTTCAAAAACATTTTTAAGCCATTTCTACCTAGCTTGGTGATTTTCAATGTATTTGCCTACTTCTATCATTTCAAATAAAAGCTTTTAATATTACCATATTTGTCTGATGTGTGCAACACATACGTTATCTTTTACTAAATCTGTAATTAGCGCCAACTGGTGCAGTGTCTTGTCAAAATGCCCCTTTCGTGGGGGCTGATTGCTTGGCCTGTGTTTATTCAGCTATTTGTGAGCATCATCCAAACAAATTTTCATTTAGGTTTACTCATTTGCCAGACATTTTAATCTAAATAACATAACAACTGTGGGATAACAAACACTTAGCCTTGAGTACAGTGGGAGACCATGAAGTAAGTGCTAACTTTGACAGGACAGAACACGATAAGCACACTGCAGAAACGGGATGAGTCAGACAAGTCTGTCGACTCATCAAGGTTTCGCACCAGTCGCATGACAGAAATGTCATCAACTCGCCCACTCGCATGCTGTAAATTCTCCAGACAATGACCTAATCTATGGCCACATGGGCTCAATCGGACATTATTCAGGCTTTGGACAAGGGAGTAAATGCCAACCGATACGGACATTTGCGTTCTGGCATTGGTAATTCTAGATAAGTCCAGGGTTACAGTGAGTGTGGGAAAGAATTATGGGTTACATGAAGAGACGGCAGACACCGAGACAACCTAAATCATTGATTTGATTTAGGTTATGTTTGCTGTTAATGGAGAACTATCATTTCTGAAAAAATCCTCACTTTACTTTGAATGGCTAAAACCTTTGTACAGTGATGTGCTGTACATTAACTGGGAAAAACATAGTTAAACCATACAAACAAGAACTATAAAAGTAAGAAAGGATATCAGCTAAACCTTTGTGAATGTGGACCCTCTGCACCCAGGACATAGGACAGGCTTTCATGACAGCGTACGGCACAGTGATGGTGTGGATTCTGTTCATGACACTCTGCAAGGAAAATTACACACATATTGTATCAAACTGTACTTAATACAAAAGTTAAAAGGATCACCAAGGCTGGATACACAGTACAAGTTGTTTCATTCCGTCTCACCGTTAAGACCCCATGCCACATGCCCATATCCTTCTTGCAGTCCAACACATTGACCAGTGTCTCCCCTAAGACAGAAAAGACAAGAATTATCATTTACTATCTAACTGATCCTAATCGTAGTCTTCTCTCAGGTTTTCATGCCATGTGTTTCTGACCGACTCTCTCTGAGAAGGAGAGAGTGAAAATGATTCATGGTACGGGCTACCGATAAACATCTTACAATTTCACTGTTGTAAAATTAGGGTTTAATGCTTAGTTTACATTTACTTCAGCATCTTACCATGACACACAAATAAGAGCAGGAGAGAGATGCAGGCAGAGAAGCGAGAGACATCTATTTTGGATAAAGCACTGAGCTCTGACCTTCACAGTAGTTACAGGCCTGGGTCAGGGCTTGACAGTGGGTCAGTAAGGAGATCTTGGACACAGCCACTCCCATCACGGTTCCTTCCTTACTCGCTTTGTACTTTGGTGAAAGAGACACAAAAAAACTAAACAAAGATTGACAACACAATTCATTTATACATTATATGTATAGTACATGTCTGAGAATTAAATTTTAAATGTTACTTTCTTTACAAAGCGAAAAAAAGGAGAAATAAACACAATGAATCATATCATGGAAAAAGGGGCAAACAGATGATAATGAAAAGGACAAAAAAAGATTTGGGTAACATTAAGAGGACTGCATGTTTTTAAGTTTTATAGGTGATAACATTTAATTAAGGAAACTTAAAACTTTTGGGGTAGAAAGGTGCCGCCATTCTGTGAGTCTAATTTTAAATAAAATCACAGGCGCTGGGCCAGAGGGTTCAAAAGAGTAATATTTAGAAACACAATTTATATAACGAACATGCGTAACCCAAATAGAAATACAAAAGCAACTGAAGAATCTAATGTTTTGAAGGGTACCTCTATGTAGGCGGTGTCTGTGTTGGCGGTAGGAATGTGAGGCTGCCAGTCTTTGGATGGTTTTGTCAGGTACTTGGTGTCTGTCACTACCCATTTCATCCGTGGCCATCCTGTGAAAACATAATCACAAATAAACAAAGATAAATATTTTTCCTGTGTTTAGGCACAGTCATTTGGAGCCACTCTAAATTAACAATGTTCACCCTGCAAACCTCCTGGTTTCAAGGTCAAAGGTAAGCAGCCGATATCTAACAAGCAGAGTGATTACACAGCCACCCACTCATCTCCTGGCTCTAAATTAGCCTTTGGACATCACACTGTATATTTCCTTTAATGAGGCTGTCTATTGACTCCCTGAGAGACTGAGACAAAGACCTTTGAACTGGATGATCTCTCCATTTGGCGTCTTGGGCAGCCCTTTGAGACACACCTCACTAGTCAGCGCCAGACTCACACCACAGCTGCCCAACAGGAAGCCGATCTGCTGGCTGCCAGCATCCTGCAGAGAGAGACAAAGGTGAGGAGACTTGTTACACACAGGGGAACACATGTAAAGAAAACTGTGGCAATTAAAAACCCTCGCTGTCAATACGTTGGTCATGGAATAAATCCAAATTGTCTGTATGGGAATGTGATTAATGAGCAATTATATACATCATATACACAGTGGACTGGTTTAGGATAATTAGGACTGCCACAAATACTTTACAGATTAAGCTGTTGATTATTCTCTCAAGTTTTCATGTGTTATTGTTTATTTATCTCCTACATTATATCATTAAATAGTCTCAGATGAACACTCTAAATGTCTTATTTTGTTCGACCAACAGTCCAAACCCCAAAGATATTCAGTTGAGAAAATATTACAAATTTGAATAGAGAAGCTAAAAACAGCAACTTTATTGCAATTTTGCTAGAAAAAAATGATCAAGAGTTGTCAAAGAGTTGTCAAGAGTTGTCAAATGTATTCTGATGATCAGCTTTCGATTCATTATTGCAGCTTTGATAAACATGGCCTTAAATGGCTTTGTGCTTTTATAAAATAGCTGCTTTACCTTTCCCTAAATGTCACAAAATCCAAGATATAAGAGACTGATATTGTCATAAAAATGTACAAGCCTGTGTAGCGATTGACACTACGTGCTTTTGCCAAGTTCTAGGTAAAAAATTTCAGATCTGACTGAATTGTTCTGAAGTGTTTGGTTGCTTCAGTCTCAATTGGTTTTGTGTTTGACTAAGAATCATATCTGGTTATGTATTTCACAGTGATCACCACAGAGGAATTCACTTGTAGAGTGATATCTTTACCTGTCGTGACAGTGGCACCTCAATGGGCACAGGGATGACCTCAGCTAAAAGGCAGCCATAGAAAGCCACCCAGAACATGCCAGGGTCACTGTTGGGATACACCAGCGCCACCTGGGAGACAGAAACACTTGTTTTTTCCTTGTCACGTTCCTCTTAGCTTCAAATACTGAGTAGCAACGGGCAGACTCTTACCCGATCGCCAGGTTGCAGGACAGGCTCAGTCTTGGTGCCCAGTTTATTCAGCAGTGTATAGGCCAGCTTCAGACTGCGACTCCATAGTTTGCCTGTGGAGAAGAAGGTTAGTTTTATAATGTCCCGTTTGTTTTTTATTTACCATGCATATAGTTGCATAACTGATCAAGAAGAGTTCAACTCAACAAACACCTCCACACGGGGAGAACATTTTCTGTAGGTGTTTGTTCTTCTCGGGCTAACAAATATTTATTCAGCTGAACCGACTCGTGCAAAAAAATATATCTCACATTCAAGTTTGGTGGACATGGTGATGTGGAACGCCTATCTGAAAACCTCTGCGATTTACTGTCTACACAAACATCATTGTGAGTGGAGGTGTTTCTCACCATATGTGAGTGTGTAGAGGGGTTTGCCAGTGATATCCAGAGCAGTGAGGGCAGGACTCTTAGCCTGGGTAGCCCCCCAGCGGGCCAGAGCAGCCTGCAGGGCAGGAGGCCAGTTGCTGACCACTCCAAGGGGCTCCCCCTTTACGGGGATGATTTGACGTCCCTCAGGCTTTGGGGTGTTGGGATCCGGCTGGGGAACTGTGCAGATAAAGAGACACAGTTAAGTAAATATCTGGAAGACACGACAAATAAGCTTGTACCCCTGCAATAAGTGATATGTGACAAGATCTGGGCAATTCTTTGTAATTACACATTACATTGATGACAACAAGCTTGTCATCAACCATTTAACAGCCAAGAGGATTTCCATATATTTTACAGACATGTGTGACTCTTTGGCTATACAGTAGCAGAGAATCAGATCAGTACATTTACCTTTTTTCCCCTCTCTTGTACTTCATTTATTTCCTTATAAATAGAATTTCCTAGTTAGGTTGGCTATGTTGATAGTTGTATAAGTAATCAGAAGAATCTGACAATAAAAGAGCTGGGAAAAAAACCCAACACCTAGAATCGGTCAAAATGAAGCAACCCATGCAAACAAATATTGTTTGTCAGACCATATGAGAGTGAACTTCATGCACGATAAATGTGCTTATGTGAATAAGGAAAGAGCATATACACACTATGTGTCTCACCTTCTACAATTTCCTCAGCATCATCAAGGAAGAATTCACTGAGTGGGGGTCTTTTGGGTCGTTTGAGTGTGTTCAACAGCTGCTGGATCTTAGTGGACACCCTGCTGTTGACAGGCACACCTGGACAAACACCAAGAACAGCACCCATCATTAAACATATGCAAACAAGCAAACCAAAAAGACAACACACACCAACACATGCAAGACTATTCTAATACAAATCTCTATCACACTCATACAGGCAGAACCCTACGCACTAGCACACCATCAGGGTCAGAATCAGCAGCAGGAAGGATTCGAAAGGGAAATAGGTTCTTGAAGAGACACAGATTGGACGATCAATAGGAAAACCAAACGCAGGAGGTTCTCTAGATCTATACCTACAACACGAGACAAACATGAAGACAGATAGACAAACGCGAGGTTGGAAAGCAAGCCGAGTTGGACCCTCTTCAGCATCCCTCCCCTTCCCCGATTTCGATTTATATTACCTTTTCTTTTTCCTTTTTTAAATGAAAGGCAAGACAGGCACAGGATTAATGGACCCAAAAGAAAGAACACAAAATATCCGTGATTAGCAGCATTCACCACAGAGTGGCTTGAGGACAATGTTCAAATTGATTCTGGATGAATACGGGCAGATCATTCACCGATTTGAACACCTTAATCAGCTTCGTCACCGCAATGCTGTGAGTCATAGAGTCAATGCAAAATGGAAAATGTCATCCAGCAATTGCCATGACTGCAGCATGCAAATGATCTAACCTCCTGATTTGAGGCAAGAACCAGATGAGAGTAAGTTCCACACATTTCAGGAACAGAAATTTACAGATTTTTCTCCGCACCTGAATATTTAACAGACATTTATAGACATCGTGGCTAGTGTGAGTGTACCGTCAGCAGTATCCAGCATGCTGCAGCGGCTCTGTCCACGGCTCATGCCCCTGACGGCCGGAGGCAGGTCAACCCTGGACCCTCTGTCCTGGGGAGTGGAGGATGTCACATCGGGAGGAACACTGTTTTCTGGAGGAGAGGGAGGAAAGTGAGTGTCTAAAAGAGAACAACAGCCACCCATTACTGTTAGATATCCGTTAATATCAGAGCCATTCTGTCAGAGAAGCTTACCGATGCGCGTGTGGGCCAGTACGTCGGCCAACAGTGAAGCTGCAGGTTGAAGCTGGGGCTGTGGTTGGGTCTTGGGCTCTCCATGGGAGAGGGTGGAGGAAGCGGATGAGGACGTGGAGGAGCTTTGGACGGAACGGTTGATCCAGTAGTCGGGGCTCTGCAGGCTCTGTGCCAATACTGCACTGAAAGCTGCCTTCCTGCGCAATGAGCCCTCATCCTCTGATGCAGAAGATGTGTCTGAGAGAAAGAGGGAGCACTGTACATTAAAGGAACAGTACTGTATGATCATGACACATTTATCATTTCTTGGGGTCTCTTTTTAGCAAGAGAACATATCCATGCTTCTGCCCTACAGATGGTCAGGGACACTGTCTTCCTTAACGGATCGTCAGTATTGTGGACACTTGCTGAACAGAGGGATTGAAGCCAGGTTCCTGAGTTAAAAGAAGGTTCCAGAATCATCACAGCAACCAACTGCACACTGAGCATGAGAAACTAGTTTACCTGGTGGTGTGCAGGTATCTATGGGAGACTGGACAAAGGCTGAGCGTCTCTTGGTCGGCATGGGCAACGCCATCTTCTCTTCTTTGTGCTTCGCCAGTGCTGCCTGCACAGCCTCTGTGTGGATATCTACAGAAACAGTAAGAACAAGAATAAATGCAGCGATACAAAAAAGAAAGTAAGTTGACAGGCTTATTTGACTCCAGCTGGATGGATGTGTTTTTTTATGTATAATATGCTGTGTACCTGATCTGTAGCGGTCATCCCTGGCCCCTCCACTGCGATGTGCACGGTGGTGTCTGGAGGCTGAAGACGTGGAGGGGCCCGGGGCCTCTGGACTCGGGCTGGGGTCGGCACTGTGGCCAGGGGAAAGCTGGACATCTGGCAGAGACAGGTCCACATCTGAAGAACAGAAGCATCATCAATAAAAACACATGAAAAAACAATTAAATATGAAATTCACAAATCAATATAGCCCACTTTTGCTTTCATAATGCCGTGTGTGTACATGTAGGCATGAGGGTTATATGCAACTCAGAGACACTCCCTAAATATAATCTGACTACAGAGCGTCTGAACATGAAGTGAGGTAAGGACATGTACTTGACTGATGCAGCTTGTACTGCTAACACAGTACATGGAACTAGGATAGATTGAAGCAAATATATTTATAGTCAAGCGCCTTCTCCTCCCGGAGGGCCTGAGCAACAGAGTCCCTTTGGAGATGATGGTTTTGGAGGATATGAGGGCCTGAGGGGATGGATGCATGATCAGGTGGGAGCGTTGGTGCTTCAAAACTTCCCAATACCTAATGTGACGTCCAGGGCAAACTGTCCATAATGGAACAAAGAGCAGTGCCCGCTAACAACCAAAGGAATTCAAATCACTTGACAACATGTATCATGTGGTAGCTCAAGCCAGAACAGACCACGGGTAAACTACTGGGAAAGGGGATTAAGTAGTCCACATTTATACATTTTTTTAAAGTGGAATACTTACCCTTTCCCCACTTGTTAAGCTTTCTTTACACAACAAGAAGGATTTGTTTTTTCCATGTAAATGCTAATGTGGTGCAACTGTTCTGGAGGAAACGACACACCCTCATGCGAGGCAGCTGACTGAGGCCCTGTCCACACCACAAGATATTTCGAAAACGACCCCCAGTGCGAACTGCTGTTGCGACTCGCACTGGACTACAAGGCTACAAGCCTGTAGTCCGCCATTGTTGTTGTTGGAGATGCCGCGGGCGAGGGTCGAGGGTCGAGGGGTGGGGTTGGGAGATGACATCATCGTATGCGTATCTGGCGTTCACACAAACTCAAATACACAAACGCAGGGGGGAGATTTATCTTCTCCACCCTGGGAACTGGATTCAAAAGAGTGCGTTTTCAGGCAGCGAAAACTCCGGGTGCGTCAGGACGGGAGGCCCATACATGCAAGACTTCCGTGTATTTACAACAAATTTGCAGTCGTGTAGACAGGGTCTAAGAAAATCCAAACAGATCAGCTAACCAACGAGGCCAAAGGTGACTGGCTCGTAGTAATACTGTGAAACTCTGGTACTTCCCTACTTTTGTGACTTGTTGTATTGTAAGCTGACACTGGTTTAAAGAAAACTGTGTCCACGACTCACTAAGGACGGCACAAACAGACACACATGTTTTGTTTGGAGGGGTAGATGTTCAATGTTACTGCAGTTCCCTTTTTGTCCACAAGAGTGCCACACAAAGCCAGAAATCCTCTTGAACAACTTTGACAAAGAGAATCACAGTTGCACTGGACAGTCAGTTGTTACTTTCTTAAGAAGATTAGAAAAAAGGACACTTGAAGCGACACAAACAAAGACAATTTTTTCAGTGTGATTCTCAAAACTGACCAGAAAGAACTATTTGTTATTTGAGTTATTTGAGACTTGTTTTCTGAATGAATTCTGACAGAGGAGATGACACAGCAAAGGGGAAGGAAGTGTTAGAAGAGAAATGAGGAAAGGCAAAAAAAAAGAAGAAGAAGAAGAGTTGGGCTTACTTGGCAAATGGGGGATGAAGGAGGCCAGCAGCTTGGCTTTCTTTTTCTCATAGCCCTTCTGCGTGATGTCACCTAGGAGAGAGGACAGCGACACCATACTGTTATGTTAGCCATAATTACCATACAAACACCAACAGACAACTGCACACACAAACACATAGTACGTGGACCAGATGAGGTTCCACAAGCCTCCCCTGATAGTGAGGGGAGGCTTGTGCGCACACGCGCACACACAAACACAAACACACACACACACACACACACACACACACACACACACACACACACACACACACACACACACACACACACACACACACACACACACACACACACACACACACACACACACACACACACACACACACACACACACACACACACACACAGGCCCTGCTGTAGCTAATTCTTTTGCAAGGGTTGAGTCATAATTATAATCCTCTTAAAGACCAAATCTACTGAACTCCACATTTTGACGGCTCAGTCCATTTACAACATGCCACAGAGATAACACCATTATTTGGTCTTACATTAGCCCCCGGTGAACAAACACGATGAGTGCACAAAAATCTCCCCCTGGCTACCAAACCCAAATATGATTAGGGCAACCGGCAGATAAACCATGCCAGGGGCAGAAAACAATGGCAAAACTGAAGGCTGTCGGGAACAGTCAGGATAGTAAGCAGAGCAAAAAAGGAAAACATGTGATCCAGTTTCACATGGGACTCTATCATTTATTTCCTCCACCCCCTCCCCCCTCTTCTTCCCACTGTACACCCCTGTAGCACCACCCCTTCCTCATTCGTCCTCGGACTGGCAGGACTCCCACCGCAAACCAGAGTTTGTTGGAGAGCAACAGAGGCAGGACAAAGTCCACTTAACCGGGACCCCAAAACACACAGTCTGCTGCTTGTACAGTAAACATGCATGCAAGACACACCTAAGCCAGTTTAACTTACATACATGCACTCTCCCTTTGTAAACACAAACAATCCCGTTGATGCAGTCCCTCTCAGTTATTCCCCTTCTTCTATGTCCAGTGATAACACTGCATGCTATGTCAAGTGCAACGAGCCAAAGGGCTGCTTAGTCTCAGTCCCTTGATACCTCCTCTACACTGAGCAGTGACAACAAGGAGACCCTCGCCCAAACTACAGTGGGGGGTTGATGACCAAGGGGGGAAGCTAGAGGGAACAATGGAAAGAAAATGAGGAGAGACAGGGGGGAGCCAAAGTTCACAGCAGATTCGAGGGAGGCTGGCTGGATAAGCCGGTACTGGGTGGTGAGTCCCATGTGTGACTCACACTGTGTCTTAACTGTGTTTGCCTGAATAAACAACAGAATCAGAAAAGAAAGTTCCCCTTAGGATTGAGTATGTAGATCACCCGTGTGAGCTGCAGACTTTATTTCTCCTTCTTTTGCTCATTCACATGCAGAAAAACTCTCGAGGTTTCACAACACCGTGAAAGAGAGGAACGGGAACAGGGAGAGAGGAGATGAAGTGCACAACACTCGCAGAGGAAAAAGTCAGCAAAACAAAAGTTTTAGATTAAGAGGGAGTGTGTGATTGTGTGCCTTGTAAAAAAAAGCTCAAATTGGATGGCCGGCATTCAGCCCTGACTTCATGCCTGAATACACACACTTGACACGAAAGGGATGAAAAACACAGCAGCAAATCTGTGTTACAGACTCTTTTTCATTGTATCCCCTTCCTTGTACGTGCAACAGGCTTGTTTTTATCAAGGAAAACGCTCGCAGACAGACATGCAAGCACAGAAATCTACAGTAAATTGATTGTAGTGGACTGGAGCGTCATTATTGTTGTAGACAGCATTCTGTCGAGACCCAGTTCTGGTGCCGAAGTGGGGCCGGGGGGAGGGAGGGAGGAAGGGCGGGATGGGGGTCATTAACACAGACAGAGGACAGTCTGTATTGGTGTGGGACATAACAACAGGCTCGGATTGGCACGGCCACACGGGCTCTGTGGCTGGCAGTATAGGCAGAGAGACACTGAGGGGCTGTGGGTTGAAAAAGTGAGTGTGACAGCTGCTTCAAAACAGAGGAAAAGCTTTATGTTTAGAGAGCAAGAATGCGGTGTTTCGAGTGTAAGCAGGAGCAAAACAGTACAGTAACTGTGCGCGTGTGTGCATGTGTGTGTGAGTGTATAAAATCTGAGGTCAGGGGACAGGATATGAGTGTTACCCCACCCTGTGTGTGCGCTGCCAAAACTGTCTCCCAGTGTCTGTGTCTAGAGAAAGAGGAATGTGCTGATTGGAGAGCACCGCACTAACAGAGAGGGCCAACTGGCCAGGAGAGCCAGCTCACTGGCCAAAAACCCCCGAGGTGCAGGAAGGGAGTGTGTGTGTGTGTGTGTGTGTGTGTGTGTACCAGCTGTACACAGCTGGTACAGGTTAAAGGGCGCTTCAGTACACGGAGGAATTAATGCTGAGTGAGCCCTCAGTGAGATTGGCATTAGAGGCCTACCCTGTCAGATGTGTGTCAGTGTGTCAAACCGTGTGTGTGTGTGTGTGTGTGTGTGTGTGTGTGTGTGTGTGTGTGTGTGTGTGTGTGTGTGTGTGTGTGTGTGTGTGTGTGTCCGTCCAAATTCTGGACCTGTTCAACATACTGTGATAGAGCCAAAGGTGATTAGAAAAGATCCAAGATGCCTTAATTCAGTGACAAATGTCATCTTATTTTTTATAAGCAATCATCATAAACCCTGTGTCTTCCAGGCTTTTAAAAGTTTTTTCTAAACACACTGAAGATGACAGTGACTATCTGACTCTTTTCAACAGGTGCTGATGACCTCTGACCTCAGGACAAGTCAGACACTAACAGATGACTGTGCAGGGTCACAGAGGGCATAGAAACACATACATAAGCAACAGTAAAGCAAATAAAACACTCACATAAAGGGATTTTACACTGGACGTCACACATTCAGCCATTAATGATCAGTTTTAATATTTTTCGCTGTATCTTCCGTAGAATTGGAAGAATAGAAAAAAATCCTTTTGCTTCGACATGGGAGTGTTCATGCATTATTCAACAACCGATACTCCAACCGCTAGTTTTGGAGTTACACAAATTAATTAGCTGAATTTCGCCATGCAGCCATTTTTCCGAGGGTACAAAAACATCTGTATTGACGCCATCAAATATATCCCCCACTTAATTGACAACTAAGAGGCCAATGTGAAGGACTACTCATTGTTAAAGTAAAACTATATGATATGAATGTGACATTAGTCATTTTATTAACTGTTTGGAGATGAATAAAGTTAACTGATGCCTAAAGCCCCAACTGATGTCCAGAATGGTAGGATTATAACACCATGGGCTACATTAACACCAGAGTGATGTGAAATGCCCCCATTGCCATTAAATCTAAGCACTGAAATCTTTTTGTGGAAGTTATCATCTGCCTACATTCATCAAGGTCAGAGACATTCCTTTAATTAGGTTCGGTCCAATAAGTCAATACCTTCACTGAAAAACGAAAACTGCTTATCAACTTAAATTAATTTAATTAATTAAGTTTATTCAACTCGAAGTTTTAAATTGTCTTTCTTTGTTAACTTTAAGTGGAACAAACTTAATTAATTTGTGTGTTACCAATTTAAGTCATTTTTCAAGTGGGTAAACAAAAAAAAATGTTTTTAATGTCTGGTGCAGTCCGTAACCTTCCAGCTCACAGACGGTATAGCTGATCCACGTTATTTTTCTTGCAATACTTCTAACAATAGACTTTGTGTGGCTTCCTCGAACAAACTTAAAGACAAAAATGAATACCACAGCAGTGGCGAGTAACTGATGAATAATGAATCGTGGTATGAGAGTGCAGCACAGTCAGAGAGCCCTGGGAAGGAAAAGCTGAGGTTATGTTATGAGAGCACACTGTGCAGAGGGAATACAAATCATAACACAAACAAAATGAGACAGATCTTTTACAATCATTCAGCAATAGGTGAAATGAATACTGGAATTAGAGGAGGACTTCAAAGGATTGTTTGTCAGTTTGTGTTGATATCTGAACAATCAGTTTAATTCCAGCTGCCACGATCGCCAAACAACACTTAATGTAAAAAGTCTCAGATATTTACATAAAACTCTAACATCAAAATCAGTGTGCTCTGCAGCCCTTCTCCCAATCAGAGCGACGCCTGCTGCCAACTTTAAACCTGCGATGTTCCGCTTCCTTCTTTGCCGATATTAGGTAGCTCATGAAAACTGTTCACAATTTTGGAAAATGTTACTCTCTGTCTCAGAAGCTTAGCAAAGGTCAATTCAACGCCAAAGTTTTCCATCAGGCTTGTAGTCAGGGTTCATTTTCTTAAATGACAAATCATGTGACAGTGGGTCCAGTTATTTTTCAAGTATAGAGAAAGCACCATCAGATATACTGTAGCTGAATGTTGCAGTGTATTAATATATGTTTCTTCCAGAAATTCAGGGATCAGATAAGGATATATATATTTGTATGTGTTGTGTACATATGGTGGTGAATGTGCGACTGGGCGTCTTAAGAATCAGCTGATTAGCCTCCAGCACTCACGGCTTACGGCAACGAAACGAAGATCATGTATGAACAAGCTTTCATGTTAACCACACACACAAGGTCGTTTTCTACTTCTTTCTCAAGGATGTTGCAGCTACGCTAATGTTATTTCATCAAATATATAGTTGGTTACGTTTTATAACACAGAAAACCTTCAAAATTACAAACAGACCCTTTCCTGCTTGTACACAGATATTTCGGCCCCCCCACCTGAGAGAGCTGCTGTAATTACTGAGGGCGGATTATTTTGGGAGGAAGTGACACGACGGCCTCTGTCGCCCACAATTTCCCCTTTCCTCAGAGTATCGGTAGCTCTGCCTGCATGCACACAAGCACCTACATGTCACAGGTTACTTGCAAACACATGACTTGTACACAAACACACACTTCACATTGTGAGAATTATCCACATTATTCACATTTTTGACATTTCTACTCTGTAATCTCAGATTACATGTTACCCCACAGATTACATTTTTGCGCCTGGATATTTGTGTGCGCTTGTGTAAAAGGAGAGATTGCAAATTCTGACCTGAGGCTGGTCTCCAAGCCTGAGATGTAGGACTGTATCCCCTGTGAAGTCATGTTGGGGCTTAGTTTGGTGCTCGTTTGATCTGCACAAAGCCGTCTTTGTTGATCAGTGGTTTATTGTCTCTGACAAATGTGAAGCTAACATACTACTCCATCTCATGAGAAGCAGATAGCAACAAGAGTAAGCTACGCTCCCATAGGCTCTTGTTGGGCGGACGACAGCGAGAACACAGCGCAACGCAAACAGACTCGCACAAGTAGCCACCACAGTGTGCACATTTGCATGTAAATACACATAAACACAGGGGATGAGAGGAGAGGAACTAACGTCACCCACAGGATCTTATTTATAGAGACTCGGAGAAGACACACAAAACAACGGGCAGACTGTGCTGAGAACATGGGTAAATAGCACTTGGCAGGAAACGCAAATGAATGATTCTGACACCGAGGCCATTTAATGGCACCTGGGCATTAGTTCAAGTAGATGGTAGAAGCTCATTTCCACACTTTAAAATGCAAACAGCCAGACAAGTGTTAAAGAGTCAATTTACATACTTGACTTTTGCTTCATTGCTATAATATGATTCATTTCATTTATCAACGGCAACTATTTTGTTAATCGTTCGATCATTTAATACATTCTATTTTATACATTCTTAAGAAAATGCCAAATATTCTCTTGTTCCAGTCCACAAATTATGAGTATCTGTAGGTTTTAAAGTCTTGATCAAGCAAGCGACTACTTGAGCCTGATCATTTTTTCTGTTGGCCGATTAATAGATATCAGTATCGCAGTTTATGTCTGCCAATATGAAAACATATTTTACAGAATAAACAATGCAGAAAAGAAGTGCATTTATGTTTACAATTTGCGTAAAAAGAATGTATGTTAATTTTTTTTATTCAAGTTCTATATATTATGTTGTGTTTGCTTTTTATTTTAGTTATATATAATGATGTTAATGATTAAACACACACACTCACACTCACACACACACACACACACACACACACACACACACACACACACACACACACACACAAACACACACACACACAGGCCAATCTATCAGTATCTTAAATGTTTTATTCCCTAATATCGGAAACAGCCCCTGAGAGTCCATACCTGTGGGGCTCCAGTGACTACAGAGAATTACTAAGGGCTTTATGAAACTGCAAGGGCAGTTTTATTTTAGTGACATTTTCAAGACTAAATAATGTATCACATTTAGAACTTGCTTGAACATTCTTACAGTATTACAGAAATACTGAATATTTTCTGGGTATGTTATCTTATATTCTCTACCTAGCACTTATGAAACTCACAAATATATAGTGCGCCTTAGGGAACTTTTTTTTTGGCACAATAATAAAAAAAACAAGGGAACACCAGTCAGTATTAGGTTGGTTGAGCCTTTGGGGCTTTGACATTTTCAGGTGCTTCTTCTCATTTTATCAGCAGTTGAATCACAGCTATTAAATATCACAAGTTACTTGCTCATTAGTCAGGAGGCATTTTGTTCACATCTGGGTTTGCGCTTCAAACGTTTGTAATAAGGTCTCCCACTTCCAGGACCAATGTTTTCCACTGGAAAAGTAGGCCTACAGTTCCTCTGGGACCCAGTGACTCCATGTGGGGGTTTCAGGCAGAAAGCGAGGATGAAGAATGAGAAGGGGTTGACTGAAGAAATCTGCCTACCAGCTGAGAAAAAAACAGCTGGGGGACATTTGATTTCTCCTCTATGGCAAGCAGAGATTTTGTTTGGGTTTTGATATGTCAAACAATGAATGATGAAATTGAAAATGTTATTTTGAAACAACAGTTTATTAAGGATTAGGAGGTACCAATGCAAAGAGCAGAATGTTTTTTCCCCCCCAAATTGCTTAACTAAAATAAATGATAGTGTAACTGGCAGGGACAGCCACAGTTTGTTTCCCCATTACCAGTTAGTTGTACAGTATGTCTTGAACTGTCAACAGATGAACTTGCCATGAATTGATACTGTGACATATACTCACATCAGAAGAATGTTTCGTGGGTATATGATAACTGATAAAACAGTGCAAGTACCTTTAACACTATTAGGCACATTTGCATTTTTTATTATTGTTTGTTTGTTTGTTGCTGAGCATGAGTTTCCTTCCCAGCACTGAATATATTTACAATTCTAAAGGATTTTGTTGAGGAAAAACTCTAAAACTTATTTTTTACGGGAATTAAAAGTTGATTGAGATCTGTCAGCACTGATCGTTCAAGTGAAAAAGATTTTCATAAATGTGTTACACCTGCATTTGCCAACATACAGAAGGGGGTGGAAAGTATATGTAGCCTATATCTGTATATGTATATATGTATATACTTAGACAGAGATTAAGAAAAAGTCAGAAGAAAGCAAAGAAGCAGCAGCTCACAATGCATATACTGTACACATGCACATCAAAGTCACTGTGCTAGTATCCTGAATGTGAGAAAATCACACATATGTAAAGAATTACAAACACAACATGCAGGCCAATTAACCCCTGCCTGAGTCAAGCACCTAATCATTTCATTAAATCAGACCTTCCTGTACAGGAAAAAACACTTCAGTTCAATTGTGCTGGCCATATGAAGATCAAAACTAAGATTTATGCCAACTATGAAACGGTGATTAACAATCCATTTCTGTAGTTGAGGCACAATCAGATTCGATTGTGCCTCAACAAGTATCCTGAAGGTTATTTTTGCCAAAATAAATTCTAAAAGATCCTTCCAAGCTTTTAAAGCATTCACATTCTGCCTGAGTGCAGGGGGAGCGTTGCCCTACTTCCTCCATTACTTCTATTACATTGTGCGCTTTTTATTGGCACAGATGGAGCTCTAAAGCCAGCTGTGTGAGCTGGGGACAGTCACTGCATTGAGAGCTCATTTCTACTTCTGGCTCAGTGAGAAAGTCACACTGACGAGAGCACATTATCCGACCCAGAAGTCTTGAGTACAAGCCAGAAAACAACTTTTCCTGAAGAAAACATTAAGGAATCCTTAAATCCTAACCCGATTCATCTTTCATCAACATTTGACACCCCCATCAAATGTATGCTACTGTTGATATACTGGCATGCCCTTGCACTAATCTGGGTTGCTGTGTTTCCCTACAGACAATACAGGCATGTTGTACAGTCTTGGCAGGGAACAAGTTGATTTATAGATAAATATGGAGCACTTTACTTCATCAAAGTGATAAGACTAATCATTTTGACGAATTATCGACGGGGCCCTTTTTCCAGCAGATATTTTGAATCCTCACAGTAGTTTACAGTAAGTTCACACATGTAATGACACCTGTGCTTAAATGGCACATTAGTCAGTTCCTGCATTTTTACTGCTTTCAATGCTGGCTCAATGAAAAGCCTCACAGGGAAACTCACCTATAATCAATGTCATCAGTACAACCTGTGTTTTCCCTTCTAGGCCAAGTCATAATGTTGGTTGTGAAAAAGAAAAATCCTGATGAAAATCTGGGTCAAACTACAACCGTCAGCATAGTTATCCATTTAAAAAAATTACAGGGTAACCCCCCCATATAGTTACACATACACAAAGTAAATCAAAAGTGATCCATCGTCATCCCAGAATGAGGTTTATCAACACAAAACACAACGTACAGTGATGCAGCAGAAGCAACTAGGAACAGGCATAATTAATAATATTAATAATGGCTGAATTATTTTCTACAAAGATAGACGTCTAAATTCATCCCTTTCACAAACCTGCCTAGTTATTTCCATCATCAAGTGGAAACTAATTTGTCCTCCAGAAGCATAAAATCAGAACACCGTGCAGACATGCGCTTTGGGTACATGAAAAGCGCTTTATAAATCCAATATATTATTATTATTATTATTATGGGATGTTTGTGTTGTACGTGCGGTGGGGCTTAGTATTTCTTAGTTTCCCTCAACAAACAAACCACTATCTCTTGTTTTCGTTGCTCACACCATGACATTGTGTCAGTCTTTGTTTTTGTTAAAATGCATCAAATTCCTCGAAGAGCAAAATTAAGATAGTTGTAACACTACAGAACAAGCTAATTGACCAATCAAAGCATCTGCTGTGAAGAAAAACTGTTTCACTGTATAAACCGACCAGCGTGAGTTCTTTTATCACTTCCTCTTCTAGCTCATCTATTTTAACTATGAAGGTATGAAGTATGACCTGGTCAGAATGTTAAGTCTAACTTATTTCAACAACACTAAAGAAAAGAAGAGCAGAGAGCAGAGTAGAGACTTATTCAGACAAACTGCATGACAGACCAGTGTTTCAGCATTGCTGGGTAACCAGGGTGTATTGAGCAGAGAAAGTGAGCAAGTGGTGTCGGGTTTCAATGTGGCTGGCAATGCAGTTCAGGGATACAGGGTTCAGTGTGAGACAGACCCGAGATGAGGTCAACCGCGCCCTGCACATGAACTAAACTGTGGGTTCAGTGGTGCCACAGGATGAACAAGGGCCATGAAAACTGAGATTAGCTCGGCAACAGCCTACCTCCAGATGACATATGAACAAATGATGACCCTCGTCTCTGCTTAATTTCTAATGGATGATGGGTTACAAGAGGATATTGATGTAGAAAGAGGAATGTTAGTCTGGCAGCTGACCCATTAAATCAATATTATAAACTCATAACAGGACATCTGAGTGGCCTCTGTGAAACACTCACATCTCAAGCGTTGATTCTACACTCTCTGGACAGCTCACAGTCCTGACCTCCCACCTACTGCTCACAGTCATTAAAGAGCCTGTCTTCAGGATAGTAGTTTATGCCTGGTCTGAAAAATGATTAGAAGAGTTATATGCGCTGAATGCCTGTCGAGCTTTGAGTTGGCAAAACCGATTCACCTCACGTGAAACTGAAGGTGCAAGGTCACAGGGGAGTGGTAGTGAGGAGATGTTAGCAACAAGCTACTCACAGCAACAAAGGCAAGAGGAGGATACGCTGAAGGTGTAGTGATGATGGAAAGGTGATTAAAACTAGTATGATCCTGACGGATATTCATGAAATTATATCTGCACTATAGGGCTGCGCCAAACAATCATTTTCATTACTGATTATTTTCTGACCGGTCAAAGTGCAGACTCCCGGCCTCCTGAGAACCGCATGACCCTCGCAGGAATGCGCACACCTACACCCAAACTATATCCATGGCTGCCTGAGAGGACAGTAAAACCTCTATGGATGTTTTGATGGCCCACCGACATGGCGGAGATTTCTCCCGATGCTGCCGAGGGAGAGAGAGCGACAGAGGGAGTGAGTGGGAGCGAGGTTGCACACAGTTCTACAATGTAGCAAAGGCGCAAAAAAAGAAGTTAAGAGACCGTATATGTTATTGTGAGAACAGCATTAACAGAATCACATCCAAGTCATTAAGATAACATCCAAACAGAAGTCGTCAGTGTCACTGTCTATGGGACTATGAAATATGACACACCTACTGTAGAGAAAGAGCCTACTGATAGAGAAAAGTCAGAAATAAGCTGTTTTCAGACATGAACTGCTGAAAATGTCCTGAGTTTTTGACGTTCACATATGAAGAATGTCCGCAGGATGTCCGTTCACAACAGCAGGAACATTTCCGGGGTGGCTCTCCCCGCCAGTCTTCAGGAGATTTTCCTGCTGTATATTCTCCCTTATGCACACTCAGGCATTTTCCAGAAATTTTACAAGGGCCCTGGCAGGAAAAGTTCTGAAAAATGTCCGGAGCAACATTTGCAGATGACGCAGACCAGCCTGGCAAGTAACTGTAATTCTACCACATGTCAACAATAACCAAATATTGCCATTCAAAGCAAAAAAATACAATATGGGAACTTGCACCTGCCCAGAAGCCAGTGTTACCGACAGTAAGGGATTATGAGGTTGAAGCCACACCCAGTCTGTGTTTTCATGCCCTTTGTTTTACCTCTCTCTCTCTCTCAGGACTTGGAGTAAAAGGGTCCATGACCACAGGCCAAGCACTAGCACAATGTGTTCTGAGGGGCCAAGAGGGAAGCTACACGTCGGCTTGTTCAGGGGGTTTCCTGAGGACTTCTACTCAGTGGGAATTTTTGATAATCCTCTGGCTCCGCACAAGAATTAGGAAGAGAGAACTATTCAAAAGCACGGCACAAGTCCAAAAGGGAAACAACATAAAACACTGACCCAATGTGTGACTGACGGAGAAAGCGGTTGACCTTTTGGAAAATTTCATTGTACATATACAGTACTGGTTTACCCCTGAGCTCTGTTTTCCCATCAGCCCTTCCTGTGACGCAGGCCTGCGCTTTCATATATAGAAACTGACCAGCTGCTGAGAAAATACCCCCCATTCTCCACACCCTGTTTTCAAAAAGCATGTAATGATCAGCTGTGGCTGATCATCTGAAGAGACTATCCTTTGAGACAAACTAAGGATAACGCAATTAACAACAGACAGCAAGATTATAGGTAAAGCTGTAGTAATTTTAACAGTCAATACCCATCATAGTTGCAAGAGTTATTCATTTTTGCAGTCACAAATCATGTGGAAGCTATTTCTACATTCACTGTCAATGTTACTGACAGGAAAAACAAAGATTCAGAAATGTGCCTTAAGCCTCCAGGACTCATGGACTGTGTCAAAAATGGATGTCACCTTTACGAATCAAAAAAACCCTATTTTGACATTTACATCTACGTTTTTGAACTGTTCAAACTTCTAAATTGCAGAAGGCAAACTAACCTCCAAAATGACAAGATTGTTTTCTTGCTTCTTCAGCAAGCCAAGGAAGGTCCAATACACAATACATGTATTTGTATATTTGTATACAGTGGACCTCAGTCAGAGTGCTGCATTAAATTTCCAACTTCCTCAGAGATTTCTTGGGGGAAATAAAGCTTTCTCAACACATTTTTCTGCTGATAGGGTTAGAAAACGTGAGCTAAACCTTTGTCTTCCTGGGGAAAGCATTGGACCAGTCGATTTTACTGAGGCATTCATTGTAACAGGACACGCAACAGAAGTTACCCTGATAAACGTAGAACTGTGCATCAGCTGATTCATTGGCAATGTAATTTTCCTAAATGCTTCATGGGTCAACATTAAAGTTACATATACAAAATTTGTTGGTAACACTGGTAAAATGCTTAACAATTAGCACACATATAGCAACTTTCCTCATGAGTCAGACAGCAGGCTGATTGGCCTGCAGGGCACATCGCAACAGTTCATGGTATTTCACATACAACCCATGGGCAAAACGGTGACCCACATGTAGCCAAGCCATTCAGCTGCTTAGATTTGGAAGTGTTTGACACTAGTTGCTGTCTACCAGCCAGGAACATTACCCTTAGCGAGAGAAAAAAATAACACACAATTAGGACTGACTCCTAGGGAAGCAGTGTAGAGTGGCCTCCACTGCAATAATGGGGGAGCTTTTGTGTCAAAGAGATTCTTGTTTTCTCCTCCTCGGGCATGAAAGTGAATTTGTCTTGCCAGCCAGGTCTATTTATATTCACAAGAGCATTCTTCAGCATTAGCACGGTCACGTGGCCTGCCGGGCAGTTGATATAGCCTAGCGATAAATTGAAGGGGGTACCACATCAGCTCCCACAGTCTGACAACACCAACAAACAGAAAAAGCAACACACCTTGATTTCTGCATCGCTACCACTGAGATTCATCACTTAGCCCATGAGGCACAAATCAGTGTGCATTAGTCAACAGTGTCTGGTGTGTCACAGCCTGACGAAGCGGCTGCAGGCCACAAAAGCAGTGAGTGGAGGAAGATTACGCAATGCAACGTCAGAGACGTGCTTCACCGTCCAGTTGAGATTACAGGTTGGTCAATTTGTGAATGAAGGTGGGTGTTGTGAGTGTGACTGCGAGAAAGGGTCTGATATGACTTGATCACCATTCTTTTCACCATTATGATGAGTCACAGCTGGCATCACAACTCTCAACCCAGTAAACGGCCTAGTGAGACATGAAAGTAGAACAGGTTCTCTCACTCAAAGGTGGATGGATGTGCCCTGGAGAAGACACGCCTAATTCCAGTGACTCACAAACCTACAATAAGTCGGGATTCAGACTTGTAAACATGTCCTATTTCTGAACACTGTTAGTTTAACTTGAGATACCGAAGTAGGTTGCACATCACATCGATGGGCGAATCCTTATGTTTAATGTGATGTGAAATTTCATTCCCTGACTTTTGGGAACTCTTCTATGAACTTGCTTCCCACAACAGGAAGGTCAAATGAAGAGCACAAGGTCAGACACAGAACCACACCATTTAGGACAAGGGAACGTCAGCAGAGTGGATGCTTGCTGCCACAGGTGCTTCAACCAAAGTCATTCATGTCTACATGCACTATTCCAATATTTTGTATATCCTGTTTGTCATTTCAGACTTCCACAGCACAGCAACCCATAACAATAACACTGGGAAACGATTCTACGGTTATATATCAAGCTTCATATTGTGGATAATATGATCACATATTGTCCTTGTTGACAAAAGTCAGTTGACTATATCACTGGTTCCAAGCTAATTAAAATGGAGGCAAATTTGAAAGTTACTAAGGCTATATCCACATTATTTCAATTTTGCTTTAAAATGCATTTCTGTGTTCATCATGAAATCCCTGCTTTTAATTTTCACAGATGTTGTTTCTCATTCGTAGCATTTTCTGTAAATAAGTAACCAACTGCAGAGTAGACAATCTGCTTCCTGTTTACACCTGTGTTTTCAGGTGTGATAGTATATACAGGGATTGATACTGGTATACAAAGCTAAAACGGTTGTGTAGACAGAGTTTTTTTCAGTTCTAAAATGCCATTGTAAAATTAAAATGTTGTATGCATACTACAATAAAAACAATACTTTGTGTAATTTTATTTACCTTCACCATTTATTTCAATAATAAACTCATATCATATTGAAATAAAAATATTCTTACTGATATTGTGGCTATTGCCTGCCCTTACATCAGAGCACATTTAAAGAGTGAAATCTCTTTTACTGTAGAAAGTCCTGTACATGTTCACATTTTAGGACTGATGAGTAGGATATCAATATATCTCCTTGCACTGATTCAAAGGAATTAGGATATGTATTCTATGCAGATCTCAGTGTCTACCTTGGGAGGGAGAAGTCACGCTCACTTTCCACACACACCAATACAGCCACCCACACCTCTCTGTGAGGGTGTCCTGGTATTTAATGAGAGCATGTGAATAATTCAGCCTACTACAGGCCTGGAGGAGTAAAAGGGACTGCAGCCATTATTAACTATTCACAGAAACAGCATTGTGCCACATGCACACACGCATATATGCATGTCCACAAATGCTGTATACACACAAGCACACAAAGATATACCTTTGCCAAGAGTACCCAACCATCTGCTTGAGCCCTGGGCCTTGGCTCTGAAGCTCCAAGGAAGATCATTTGTACATTTTGGATTCTGACCTATAAGGCACTTTACATACACCGGGGAATATACTACCAAAAGATTAAAAAGAAAACAACATCCCTCTTTATAATTATATTGCTAAACAATGTTCATGTTTAAGAGTTCAAGATAAATTTACCTTTATTGATCCCTCGTAGGGAAAAGTTTCATGGTTCACATAACCATAGCGTTAATCAAATGAATGAATTACATCATCAGAGGCAGGGACAGACACTTTGTCAAAGAGATTTAACAACATTCATTTTCAAGAAAAGTATAGCATTGTGTTCAAGAAAAACATAAGAAAAGCTTTTGCATAAACATGACTATAAGCTTTTTACATATCATTTGGAACACTTGACCATATTGCCCAACGTAGGAAAAGAGCACTAACATCTTCCAGAGCTGTTAACAGAGCATGCGAAGGGTCAACAGATATGAAATCATTCGAATGTGGGTAGAGAAGATTTCAATCAGCGTGAGACGTCCTTATTCCTCTCTTTATTCCCGTGCAAAAATTCACCTCTGGAGCGCAGCACAACATGAGATCATTTTTAAGGAAGTGTCTATCACATGTCTGTTATCTGTCTGAAAATAACATACTTTTCTTAAGTAAGTACTTTGCTGCATGTTACATTCAAAAAATGACACAGAGTGAGAGGAAGGGAGTCTTCCTCAAGTCCTACACACTGTCACTGATGACTTAGGACAGGAGCATGGATGGTTGATAGAGATATGGGTCCATATCAGTGCTGTCATCCTCGACAGAGGACCCAGCCACGCTTGCTTCTGACACATGTGAACTCTGGCTGGCTGGTTAACAGCATGATTGGCCTAGAAAGGAAGCCACTGGCAATACTATGGACTCTCAGTCTCAACATACTGACCAGAGATGCAAACAGAGTGTAAAACTGCATCTATATATATTATACAAGCATGCATGAGAAGCCACTCTGACTTTAAAAACTTAGAAGCAGACAGGGAAATGCCAGTGATTGGAAGATTTATTTTCATGTAAAAAAAAAAGCACATGGGCTTGAATCACTAGCTACTAATCTTCAGACGAATGACTCATTTGTGTGGAATGTTGCCTGTCAGCAACATGAAGACATCTGTAAAATGCACTTGACAGATGGAAGGGACTATCAACCAGGTAGGCTACAGAGAGGAGCTTGACATGACCTTTTACCCCGGCCCAGCTGAGAAATGGCAGGGTGAGGAGGGGTGAACCACTCCCAGTAGAAGTACACAAATTCAACACACGTCAGCTTCTCAAGTATGACCAGTCACAGGCCCCTCCCTTCGCGGAGGCAACTCATTCCGACGTGCACACACAAAGACTGGGTTGAGCTGAATGGCCTAAATGGCAGTAGAGCTCCTGGCCACGGCAGCTCAGACCGGCTGAATGGTCCTCATTGTGTGACCATGGTCACAGGGGGCTCGCAGAAATGGGTTGTTTTTTAAGAGGCCATTTGGCAGGCCTGTGTTCTTATCCGAGCAACGTAGGAACAGGCATTTTCACTCGGTTCAGAGGGGGGGTTGTTGTGGACTTGAGAAAAACAGCCTCTAAGGCAATGACATGCCACATGCATCCAGTCAAATAGGACTTGAGAACTGGAGAGCTGGAATTCCAAAAAAAGCAGAGCATTCACAAGTTGTCAGACGACTAATATGCAGAGGACCTACAATGAGTAAACGTGCAGATAGCAAAAAAGAAAATAACAAAACTAAGATTTGGTTGTTTCTTGCATTGAAACTTGTCGTGTTCCGTGACCAACTCTCAAGTGTGACCAATTATTTGGAAGAAGAGTTTTCAAAACCAGTTCACAACTGCAATAATGTAGCTGACCTAAAAAAATAAAGGTAACTGTGATGCAGTGATGGATCACACTACTAAGTTTCAAGTTTCTGCAGAATGGCAAATTCCAAGCTGACAAATTTCCATCTTCTGACGGTGACAACCCTAAAATTAACTTTCGATTTAACTTGGGTACATTTACACATATACATGCCACATATATTAGTTATGTAAAGTATAAATCATTTATAATAAGGTAGATGAAACATCCAAAACCACCAGCATGGCATCGTAACAGGTTGGGCCAACACATTAAATACTGGTACATGTACAGCTGAATGATGCATTAACCTCAGAGGTCAGTCAGCTCTTCAAATACATGCGGATGCACTAGTATAACCAAATACCTCCTGCATTTACCTGTGCCGTTCAAATGTTTTCATAGCTATCAATAATTCACCTTTGAACATGTTTGGTTTTTTTAAATCACAACATGTCAAGTAATATAACTGTCAAATCCAAATGAGCCATGTTGTTGGTGAGACTTCCATGTTCCTTTTTATGGCCTTATCCCAGCTATTCTTGAAATGAATCAATGACAACGATCGATGCTCTGGACGACTGGAGTGTTACTGTCAGGGGATGTGTTACATCTAGTGTCAGTGGCTGTAGAGCAAGACGGCTGCTCTGGGGGGAGAGGGTTGGTTTGAATACGATTTGGATGAATTAAAGATCCACATGTGTTTAAAACACGTGTAATAGATCCATCTATTGTCCACACCAGCAGAAACACATGGGCCTGATAAAGACCTCACTCGAAACCGAGGTGACGGTCGTTGTAACCCAGGATGAGCGGCCGCAGCACAGGGAGGTAAACCTATAATTTCCAGTAATAACAGGTTTACACACACATGTATCTTGTTTATCACTGAGGTCACACAGGGTGGCAGCCCTTTGTCACAGCCCTGTATCTTCACATCAGAGAGGATCGTGCCTGCAGGCCTCGTCATTGCATCTCTACAACACTGGCCACAGTGACTCACAGAATCACTGCGATCAAACACTACTTTCTTTTTTTAATTTTTCATCCGAAACTCGAGCAGCGGTGTGAAAGACCCGCACGGAACATCCGACGTGTTGGGAAGTGTCACCAGGGGCGATGACAGGAGGAAGACGGCCACCGCCAGACCTCGCCTCGGGCCATCGGCAGGCTGTCTGTCAGGGCAGACAGGGCTGGAGGAGGTGACTCGATTCTATTTTGTACAGAAAAACACATCCGGGAGTGAGTCGACGAGCCACTGGGCGGTGTGGGATCAAGGCCACACCGGGAGGACGGTTGGCAGAGCCTTTCCTCTCTCCCCCCGCCACAATGCTGCTCGTCATGCCCTGCTAGCTTACATCCCGTATTAGCACGAAACGAGCTAGGTGGCACGGTGCGCTCGCGTCCAGCGTCCCACACGCGCCGGCAGGAGGAGCGGACGGAGCTTCGATCGCTGCCGGGTCGTTCACACGCGGCACGAACACACGGATAGCTTGTGCCGCAGCACCCCCCCCCCCCCCCCCGACTCCCGCAGCTGTCCGCCCCCTGCCCGCCTCTTACCTTCAGACAGCTCCAGGTCCAACTCCGCCAACTGGTCTCGAACCTCTCTTGGCAGGGCGGACACATCCACGCCGCGCTCCGCCATGACTTCGCCGACAAACACGAGTTTGTTGAACGGGAACCGAGGGGGGGACGTCTGTTAACTGGTTTAAAAAAAAATAATAATAAAAATGAGACGCCCTCCCTCAAGAGACGAAACAAGCGTCGGAGTGGGAGAGACGGTCCATCCGCACGGCCAGCCGCTCCGCCATCATGGAAGAAAGTCACCAACGGCAACGGGCGGTCACGTGACTGCGTTTACCTCGCCTGAGAGTGAATTCACCGCATCCTCTGACACACCGACACTGGGGCTCCCTCTGGCGGCCCACAGGCGGAAACACACACACACACACACACACAGAGAGAGAGAGAGTCCACTCTGTACCAGAGGACAAAGCGAGATTAAAGTCGTAGTAGAGGTTAAGTTGTAATTTCGGGACAAAAAGTCATAATATTTCCAGATAAAGAAAAAAAAAAGTTACTTGCCATTTCCTCCTCCACAAAAGGGGCAATTTTCCTCAAAATCCACCTGGTTCCTTCTTTGACTCTTGCACAATCTTTCCAAAGTCTTGACACTTAATAATAATGTGGTGCTGATTTGCCAAAAGATAAAGTATTTCGTTGTATCGCAGGCGACAGGCTGATCTTCCGATAGACCCCCTATAAAAATGACACGAAGCCCACAATTACGTTTAATTCTAGTAATATTATGATATGTGTCTTGTAAAATTACAACTTGGCCCTAATACTCCATCGTAGTACATCATGTAGTAATCAACTTGTATCATATATTGGACAGTTAAGTATACATTAATGTAATGTGTAAAACAGCTTGTTCCTCCACACTACCAGGACTACAATTATAAATACTGAGACATGTATCTATTTTTCTTTGCCCAAAACAGACCAATTTCCAAATATTGGGTATAAAAACTGAAGTGATGTAGAATGCGTCTTTAAAATACTAGTAGGTGTGGACATTTTTAATGGTAGAATTTAACTTAAACTGTGAGTACAGAGGACATGACTTCAGAGTCCTCAACAATAGTTACAGCTTTGCTTAAAGGTGCCATATGAAAGTATTCTCTGCCGCTGTGGTTGATTGCCAGGAGCTGGTGGTGATGTTCACTTTCCAAGGGCTTCACCCATCGCTGTGAGCCCTGTGGCAGACTGGATGCTACAGTGACTTCCTATAGCAATGGCAAAGGCTGGCCAGGCTGGAGCTATGGATGCTAAGCCTGCTAACGTCAGTGGAAGTGATAGAAATAGAAGCAAAACTAATCACAGCAATGGCTCACCATCAACACTGGTGTTGATTTCCATCGCTGGAGACAGTTGTTGGTGATTAAAGGAAAGAAGTTCGATGCTGAACTCGCTACATTTCTACTAGATTAGTAGGTAAACAGCTGTCAATCCAATCATTGCCTATGTAGCAATAGCAAAAAAGCAGTACAAAGTCCATACATACAGTATATTATGTGTGTATGTAAATATATTTACCAAGCACTGACTGAGAGTCTCCACTTGTAAATTCACAGGGGGAAAAAAATCATCTTGTCAATGTGAATCTAAGCCGACAACAAAACATTTAATATTCATTAAGATGTAGTTTCTTTAATTAAAACTGCAGCACTGTACGTAAGTGTTCATAGTATTCCACTTGGACATGCATGGAAAAGTAAATATATTCATATAGTACAGATATGTACAGTAGGACAATTTCTGAAATCATCAGTCCAAAAATGGGAGTGTGAAAAACCGTTAAAACACCATGTGCAACTTTCAAACTGTTGCATTTTTCATTAGATTGCTCCTTTCCTATTAATTCTAGGTAACATTAATATGCCAAAGGCTGCGATGACGACAGTTATTTAACCAATTAAGTAAAAATAAGTTAGACAAGGACCATCAAAAAAAGATGACCAAATTCATCTTAAAAAATTTAACATAGGGGATAAAATCTCTTCTGAAAAATAACCAATGACCTTTTTTTTCCGCAGGGAAAACAAACAAAAAAAGAAGTCTGTGTTAAAGAAATTTGTTTCTATATTCATCAGCACAATCAGAAGCGTTATGACAAAAGTTGTATAGTGCTGAAAATAGCACACACCAGAAGAAAAGAAGAAATGACAAAAAAGGTGCCAATGACATGAATTGCATGAAAACATGAAAGCTAAATATATAGTTTGAATTTTCCTTTCATATGAACAATCGTCTAGAATGGACTGCCAGCCGAATATAGTGCCAGCTTCAAAGAACAACAAAATGCCGGACTCGTCATTAGGACTGTAGGACAAGAGGTTCAATCAAAGGTTAAACGTATTTAAGTTGCTGAGCACATTCCCATTCATGTATACAGTACAAAGGAGTGAGAGAGAAATACCATGAGAAAAAAAAACAGACCAAGAGAACCGGAAAACCTTAAATGAACAGAAATACAAAGCTATGATAAACTTGCATTACTTTAGTGCATAAAGAACTGCCCTTGTGTTAATGGACAGACATCTTGTTTCGAAATATCACATCTTGCAAATATATGATCACGTCAGACAGAAGAGGGACAGAAATATACAGGGGGGGATAAACAATAAAAGAAAACCACATGTATAGGTGTTTAGTTAAAAATATATTGATATCTGGGGAAAATATCTTGGTGGTTATTTCTAAAGAACTGGAGCAGTTCAGCAACAGTCACAAGGCATTCAAACTTTTTCCTTCAAAGCTTTTAACAGTGAAGATGACTTTGCTGTGTCCCTCCACCAGATGACAGACGAGTATAGTATTGTTTAATGTCACTGAAAAGAGACCTGTGGTTAAATTAACTCTTAATTGTAAAGGTTACGAGGATCTTCAGCGAGTTATTGCTCCTCATTGATTGTTTTCCATTTGATGAAATAAACAAGTTAAAGAGAAATATATTTTTGCTCAGGCTCACGAGCAAATCTTATTGTTTTTAAGAGTGGATATCGGAGGCACCAATGTGATCTTAAGGCATAATGACGAGAAATTAATGTGTGTGTGAGAAGGTGTGTAAGTGCAAACAACGAGCAGTGATATACTGTAGATTGTGTCACTGTGACCTCTGAATCACAAAATAACAGTCGGGCTATTTGTCGCCAGCCCCAGAACAAGTACCAGGTGGTCTTTGGATATTCAGAGATCGGATTTGTTATGGCTTAAGTTTAGGTTTGGTAAAGAGCAAAGAGACTAAGGGGGTTTCATCGCAATTCCAGCGAGCAGCAAGGATGTGCAACCATCCTGAGGTGTGAAAAATAACAGTTACAGTAAGTCCAGGGCCCACACAGGAAATCACAATAACTACAATAGTTTCAGATAAAATGGAATAAGGCATCCACATAAAAACTGCCCGTTTTAGAGGAAACGTGAGAAGGAGAGGAGAGGAGAGGTTAGATTCCCTTCAGGTCAGAAAAAAATGTTGCTCCAACAAAATGATTTTAGGACTAAATTGGGAGGATGTGCCAATTAGTTTAAAAAATATATAGCTGCACATACTGTATCAAGAACATAACACCCTTATAGAAAAAGTCACATGCTAACAATCTAAATATTAATGTATTAGAGCCGGAGTAGGCAAACTGCTATGTTCTGATGTACATAAATATATACACACAGAGCCAATCACACACAGAGTTTATAAATTCTATCATAAAGGGGAGTAAATGAGGTAAGATTCTGGGTCCATGTTGAGATCACCTTGAGGTGGAACCATTAACAAAAGGTTTACATGAATATTTGAGATCTAAGTCACAGAAGTGTAGACAACCGTGCATCTTTGGAGCAGCGGTTGTATCGGGATGTAAGCTGTCTTGGCGTGTGTGTGTGTGTGTGTGTGTGTGTGTGTGTGTGTGTATGGCTAGTAAGTCAAGAAGCACAAGGCACTATTCCCTGCTGAAAGTCCTGCGTGTTGTTTGGTATATGATTTGATCAAGAACGTTCATGCAACACTTGGTGTGTTTCAAACACGTGCGGTACACGTCAACGCGGGGAGTTGATTACGACAGTACACTCAGAGTGATGCAGTCCTACAGTCCAGTGGAGAGTCATTATGGCTGAGGGTTAGGTGGGATGAGCAGGGAGACATAGAGGGGGAAAGACGGGGTAGGGCGGGTGAGGAGGGGGTTGGAGTCCAGCCCCTGTAGTCTGTGGCAAAGTGAATGGGAAAGCTCTCTCAAAAGTCTCAGTCCATTCCCAGAAGGCTGCTGCTGAGCTCCAGGCCACAGCATGATGGCTCCACAGGAGGGTCAGAGAGAGCAGAGGAGGAAGGGGCAAGCGAAAGAAGAGATATTTGGACTTCTAGATTGAGTAAGTTGGGAGGTGGGGGGTGTCCGCTGCTCCATTTTTTTGCCCCCCTGTGATGATCCAAGTCTTGGCTGTGGTGGCATCGCTCATCATCTGGCAGCAGATTGAGACTGTGCAGCCATGATAATATGAGAGGCTCCGCTCTCAGCCCTCTGCTGCTGGCCCATTCCTGCCAGCACAGACATGGCCATGGCCTCGGCCGCTGCCCTTGAGCTCAGGCCGTTGTGCCCTGTTGAGGGGCTCGGCGCCAGAGAGCTGTGCTGAATCACAGGGGCAGGAGAACCTGTCGGCTCGGAGGTGTCTTTCATTCTCTCCTCGGCAGCTGCACGGGGAAAAAAAGAAAAAGATAACACATGTATAAATGTATTGTTCAATTGGCCGACACATTCAACTTTTGAACTTGAATACACTCCACATCTACCACACAGAAAATGTTTGGACATAGTATTTGTTGTTTATCTACTAAAATGTAGCTGAATTTAGAAAAATCAGATTAAGAATTATAAAGAGTGAAAAAAAACCATTACAAAAAATGTGAATTTGTAGCTCAATATGTTTTAATATATATGTTGTCTTCCCATCAGGTCTTTCAAATATCATGAATTTATTGTTACCCACATTTTATTGTCTTTTAATTTAAACGTTTTGCACGGTGCATCACCTATGATCCTACATGTAGATATGGTAGACACACGATTCTAAATCACGTTTCGTTTAAATGTAAATTACACCAGTTCAAAAAAATGGCGTAGCTGTGCAGGGCTCACCTAAGTAGGCAGTCTTCTTCTGTAGGTTCGTAACAGGACAGTCCTTGTGGGCCAGCAGCAGCTGCTTCAAATGAGCCACCTCATTCCGCAACAGAGACACTTCATTCTGACGGCATGGAAAAATCAGACCGTTTAAAATTACATATCATAGTAAGACATACCGCGAAAACTTCCGTACCCCTAATGTAACGTTAACTTTTCAGCTAAGAATCGATCCAATATAAGAGTTCACACTAGATGATTTTAAGCCACATTTTCTGCTTGCTGACAAATTATGGAGCTCCGCAAAAATCGGCGTGGGGCTTGTTTCTGTCGTGTTGTGTATTTTCACTGCAATAGATAATGAATGTAACTGCTTCCTGTTTCTGACCTTTTGACATAAGACTGTTCTGCAATTATGTTGAACACCACAGTGTCTTTCTGACGACCATCGTCAAAACTGATAAAAACAATTCCTGTTTTGCCAGTGTATTGTACTGAACGCCTTGTGATTACAAGACAGCACGTTGTGAAGTGTAGAACGGTACAGCGATCTTACAACTTTGAAAATCATGTAGTGTGTCCAAGCATAAGGGTGTAAACAGTCTTGTTTCAGGTAAAGCTCGCAGTGGGCACATGGTTTTAAAATGACCTGAAAGCTTAAATAATACAATGAGGATGCGAAACAAGTTGTAATGGGTTTCACAGTTTCAGCTTGTGTAAACTTTACAATCATTCCCAGAAATCTTAAACTTCTTTGACTAGTTGAAGGCCTGTCAAATTGGCAGAGTGAGTGTGACTACACGCAAGCCAACACAGGCCATCCGCAGGCGCCATTTCATCTCTGCCCACCCACTCCAGGCCCACTCACCGACAGGGAGACATTCAGGGAGCTGAGCTCCTCAGCCTTCTTCTCTAGAGAACCGACCCACAGTTTGCGTTTCTGTCTGCAGCGCGACGCCGCAGCGCGATTCCTCTCCAGGAAGCGCTGCCTTCGCTCATCTGGGTCATCGTCTGCTGTCCGCCGCCGACGCCCACCAGTAGGCTGTGCTGGAGAGACCTATTGTGTAAGGGTGAGAAGGAAACCAACAGACAGGAGGGGAGCCGAAGCAAGATGAGAGAGAAAAGGGAAGTTTGAGTCATCGTTTCATAATTTTAGTCAGAACTCATTATAGCCATCCCACTTACAAGCAGTACAACCTCAAAATTCTTCGCTCAGTTATGATTTAAATTCTTAAACTTCCCAATCAACTCGTCACTTCGTAAGTCTCGTTACAGTTAAGGCCTTGATTGCAGACAGCACAGTGTACCTGTGGTTGTGCAGGTGATGGAGCATCTGGATGTTGGACAAGCAGCTGACTCTGCTCTGCCCTCTGAGGCACCATGGGGCTGCCGCCCATGCCCATGAACCCCATACTCTGTCCTGATGGGCTCTGCTGAGACAGCGCAGCCTTCAGACGCTTAAGGAGAAAAATTATACGACCAAATATTAGCAAAAAGCACAGGAATCAGAAAACACATTTCAAACCAACATCAGAAAAGATCAAAACACTGTGAAGACCAAGAAAGTAATGATGCCACAGGTCAGATTAAATAGCAGTAGCACCTCATTTTTTGAGTTTAATGTGCTCCATGTTAATTCAATCATCTCATTTACAGTTTTGGCCAAGTTAGCTTTGTCTAAAACTGTGTTACTAATCTCAAATAAAGCCATGAGTAAGTTGTTAATCATACTTGTGCACCCTGTTATGAATGCCAATTTATTTTTAGTGCGAAGCATTTGTGCTTCTAAAACATTTGAAGTTTTTTTTTTTAAAACTTAAAGAAAGGCTGGTTTGCGTGCAGTGTTTTAACATGCAATAAATCTAGTTTTTCTGCCAGATGTCTGTTGTATTCATGATGAAATGTAATCCAGTGCCAGGCTGTACCGCCCCTTCCCTCATGAAAAGACTAAATCCTCTGATGAGTTAATTTAAAAAGGTGCTCTAACCCTGCAGAGATCCTCGCCCATGTTGACCTGACAGCATCAAACAGTTCCAACTTATTTTCAGCAGCACATTCATGTGACATCCTGTTCTATCTCAACCCTTTTGTACAGAGTTCAGCTCTGGAGGCTTTGTGTGTTCCTGGAACAATTTTCAGATGATGCTTGATGATGAAGATGTTGATTGATGTTGATGATGTTGCTTTGTGATATGACTGACTATTATGCAGTAAAAAAAAGAAAGAAATTAATAACTTTCAAAATGTTCTAGCTTTGAAAATAACTGACTGAAAGTGCACATCATAATGATTATCATTTGATAAACAGAAGAGACCCATATATGTGCATGTGAGCAGAAAACAATTGACACCGACAATTTATCCCCAGCCTTTTTGGCACAATGATCTTACACTTGTTACTTGTACAGTGCTCTGTGTATACTCTGCAGTATGAACTTCAGTATTAATATGTTGTTGTGGCGTAAGGGTTAAATAAACGAGTTACTGCAGTAGAAAGTCATATGATGAACAAACTAAGCCAGTGCAGAGGAAGGCTGGAGGGTGAAGATGGAGACAAAAAGAACAGATAAAGAGATAAAAATAGAGAGCTAATCTAGTGCTGACCATCTTGGCCTCTGAGTGGATGCTGTAGCCAGAGGGGGAGTTAGAGCCGCTGCTGCTGCCTCCCAGAGGAGGACCTGGGATCCCAGGAATGTTGGGTACCATGCACAAGGGTCGGGCCAGCTGGAGAGATCAGACGCGATACATAAATACACGTCTTAACAACTTGAACCAACTTCTTATCGATATAATTGAAATACAACATGTTAGAACTGTTGGTCAGACTTACATTAATGACAGAGGGCATCTGTACTGGACCAGGGAGCAGAGGCACTGCCTGGCCAGAGGGTAGCATCATCATGGGGTAGTGGCTGGTTGGCGAACTACACAGGCAGAGGGAGCAGGACTTTCAGTCATATTTGTAGAAATTTAAATTTTACAACCCCAAAGTTTCTGTTACATAGCAAGTTGCACTATTTAGGAAAACATATTCACTTCAACCCCACTATCCTAGTCTAAAAATGGTGTAATCATAAATAGAATATTTTATGTAATGAACATATTTGTTGGATAAATTCTATACTACACTTCAAAAGTAGCCTACAAATGGAAAACCCATGTGCAGCAGCCTGTTTACACGCTGAGAATTCTTACTTGTTTATTTGTATACTTTTTTTTTAACCATGCTGGTCATAATAATACTTAATCTATTTGATATTGACGGAGGAAAAATGTCTCAGCTTTCATTGGTTTCTGGGACTGATGGTTAGTTAGATAAGTAGCAGCTTTGGTTGGCGTGTTAATCAACCACAAACCAGTGAACAAACAGCGGTTGAAGTGAGTAAAAGATCCAGAAAACCAAACTGCAAAGACGCCCGATGTTTACTATTAGCTCAATTAGTTGACGAGCATAAAAACATTTTACGAGGAAAATCCGAGCCCGGTGTCACGATGCAGGCCAAGAGGCAGACGAAGGATATAGTTCAGCAGATTAACGCCTCGTTGTGGTTGGTGTGTACATGTGGTGGTGTTGCAGTCTATCGAATGGGAGATTGTAGCATGCAAACAGGATTAATTACGCAACAGTGCTGTACCAAACAGGCCCTGTAACATCAGTTCACACCTGGCATTCACATCTAACTTCCTATTTCTCTACATGACAATAAACACATACTGTACATCATTCTGTTTGTATCCTTGATTTTAATT
Organism: Scophthalmus maximus; assembly: GCF_022379125.1. Classification (NCBI taxonomy): domain Eukaryota; kingdom Metazoa; phylum Chordata; class Actinopteri; order Pleuronectiformes; family Scophthalmidae; genus Scophthalmus; species Scophthalmus maximus. The sequence goes on from NC_061517.1 coordinate 13,187,126, forward strand.
TAAACAGTTTAGACAATCTAGTCTTAACTGTAAGGGGAAATTCAAAGAAAACAAATTTTCTTAGAATTTCATCACATTGAGAAACTCATTATACTAGGGAGTTTTATGAATACAGGCGCAGCTGGCTAACATAACTTCCGCTGACTCTTAAAATATCTTTCCTAACAATATTAAGTGTTCAGAAGTCTTCAAAAGGGCTTTTTTAAGCATCCGACCAGGGGCATGCCTGGAAAAAAGTATGACAACCATAGAGCTGATCACATCCCTAACATCCAACATTTCATGTCATGTTAGGGACCATTATCACATATCTGAAGACACAATGCTGCTGCTGTGGCAGCCTCCCATAGTGTAATTTGGCCGACCACCGTTTCGTGATGAATCAAATTTTTACAATTCTCATTATAACATAAAAGACCTAGAAGTTACTGTTTTGTGCCTTCATTGTAGGGCTGTGTGCAGCGCTCTTTGCCTTGCTCATTCGCTCCCCCTCTGCCTCGCTCCCCCTCTGTCTCTCTCCCACCCTCTCTCTCCATTCGGTGGAAAACACTGCCCCAGTTTCCCATCTGTTATTATTATTATTATCATCCAACAATGCCTATTAAACATTTGAAACCACCTCAACCAAACATGCTAACCAATTTCAATTCATCCAACATGCATATGCTACCATGTGACATGGTAAGAGGCTGTGATCATAGCGTTTTTACAGCATAACCAAGAGGAGAATATTGAGAATACTCTTGTCCACTAACTACCATATGATCCCATTTAGCCCTTTCACATGGCAGCGTTAACAGTTTTGGGGATCACTGATGCATAACCCAGTAGTTAGTTTTCAGCCAATGAATGAAGATTTTCCAAGACATTTCACTTTTCTTTCATTTTTCCGTGTGTTTTCGATGACTGGAAAATTACTGAACTTGGTCAAATTGGTTTTTCACTGTGGAAAAAGTGTTTCTTTGAGAGATTTAAAACTACTTCATGGACAATTTTATAAGACAAATCAGGATTAATGAAAAGCCTAGAGCAGCAATGAATATACAGTGTGTGTACTGTATATATCCCAACTAGGCAATGCTAATTTCTTTATACTTTAATAATACCATTTGACAATGACATCATCAAAATGTAATTTATACCACATGATGATGAATGATTATATGCTGTACATCGTGTTACCAATCTTATTGGCTGCAAAAGTTAATGCATTTATATGACATAATTTTCTGACTTCACAGTGACATCATGATATCATTCCTACCGTATTACCATAGATTATTTTTCGTACTATATAAACTTTAGGTTGTGTATATAGGAAACAAATATACATAGAAAAATGTTTTTTTTAACTTTGCATGGTATCATTTTCTGTTTCATTGTGACTTTTTCATTACATCACTTATCATATGATGGGGAATAATTTTTGATCAGACTTTAGACTGTCTCTCTAGTCCAATTATTGGCAGATATATCTTGGAAAATGTGTCGTTCTGACTATAATTTTATTGACCTTGACCTGTGACTGATCAGCTCCAAAAGTTAATCATCTGGAGATACCCTCCCACGTAATATTCACACCAAGTTTGATGAAAATCCATTCATGCATTTTTGAGTTATTTTGTCTACACATACACTCAAACACAGGCAAAAACAACAGAACAGTTCAAAAAGGTCAGCAGAGGTTAGGAGAAGGATTGTTGATGGACCTTAACTCACCCTAAAGTACGACTGGAGGGTGGTGCTTGTGTGATGACAGAAGTCGGTGAAGGCATAGTGGGCTGAAGGGCATCAAAGCCCAAGTGTAGTGAGAGGGAACCTGGACGCACAATAGTCGGGGTGGGGGCTGAACTCCTGGGTGGGGTGTCCTAGGACAGGAATGGTGTGGGAAGTTATGTCAAACAGTTAAAAAGCATTTTACAGTCATTCTAAATAAAACGAGTAAAGCTTCTTTTTTTAACATGTCAGGCATCACTTCTCTTAGAAAAAAGATAATATGATGCACTTCCTTAAAATGCATTTATGGGATATGGCAAAGTTATTGTGACGTGTATAAGATTATAAGCTTAGTCTTTCTACATCATTTAAAGTTCCACTCTCCACTCTAAACTCCCCCTCCTCCCATTTCTGTCCTACCTTTCCTCTGACCAGAAACTCTCCGCTGCTGTCTGACTGTCCAGAGATAGATTCTGGACTGCCTGGTGACGAGGAGTCGACCTCTACAGGTGCCTCCTCTTTCACCTTCACTTCTGATGGCGTCTGCAGGCTCATGTCCAAAGCCACAGAATTTGCAGCAGGGTGCTAAGGACAGACACAGTGAGAGAATGTGCTAAAAAGAGTTAGTTCACACAACTTATTTAAGATTACATTCCTCTAAACTGCAGTAAATTAAAAAAGGAAGTGAGTATTTAACACACAAACCAAACAACCACAGCATTGTTTTTTTGAAGTGTTTTAACTGAAATAAAAACAGTGAAACGCATAATTTACAAATATATCCTAACAAGCTGCAATAGGTACTTCACACTGTGGTGATACAAAGACAAAGTGCACAAGGCCAGTATATTTACAAGCAATCATTTTTTTGACTAAGTTCAAAACTGGGAGGGAAGTTAGTAGAAATGATTTTCCACTTCATGGGAGTTCAGAGAATTTCCTTGGCTTCTGTAGACAGTTATACACGCACGCACGCACGCACACACACAAAGAAATAATAACAAAATTTCCACACCTTACTTACAGAGTTCTTGGCCCTCTTTTCATCGTCGTCTTGATCGAAGGAGTTGGCCAGCTCGTTGAACAGACCAACTTCCTCACAGTTCTTTAGGAAGCGGGTGGGAGTAGGTGTCTGGTCTGGCAAATAGAAATTATCATAGATAACTATAAGTGACATGTTCACACTTCATTCACACTCAACAATGAATATAGAATGCCCATGTCATGAATGTGCCTTTGAAGCTGCTTATTTTGAGACTGAATTAACAAGTGTTGGAATACGCTGGTTCTGAGGTATGCTACAAACAGTCTTCATCTGAATGCTGGGAGTGGATATGTAGTGAAGAGGAACAGCAAAGCTTGAGCCTTTGTCTGGTAAACAGCGAGTACCTGCAATAATGACAGAGTCGGTCCTGGGTGGTCCAAATTTTAGTGTCATCTCATGTTTGTGTTTGTGTACAGCCAAGTGGTCCTCGTTGGTAAACCTCTGCAAAGAGTGAGCATGAAAATTAGAGGAAATATAAGTACATTATATTTTTCCTAGTGACATATACCATCTTAATCCAGATATCTCATTGCACTAGTAACAGACAGATAATCTCTCTGAGTTGTTGCCCAACACACGCAGTCTGTACCCAATGCATTATGTGGCGAACCACAAAGAAAACTGTATGTGTGGTGTACAATTCCTCGTGTCTAAAAATCCTGTATTATTATAGCTGCAGGATATGGGCTCAAATATCCATACATCTACTAGAATCTAGAATGAGAAAAAGAAAGAGGGCAAGTATGGATGAGCCCAAAGCTAATTTCAGCCGCACAGAAATGTTGGGAATGAGCAATTGTTTAAAGCATTAACAGAATTATGAAAACTTGTAAAAAACAAACAAACACTTAAATACCAAATATGAGCTGACACATCGAAACAGATGATTCACATGCAAAGTGTAATATTTTTACACAAGAGAACTTCTTGTTGTCAAGCTAATCGGTGTGTAAAACATATGGATGCTGTCAACTGTATCTCTGTAAAGCTCTACTTTAGTCTCATGTTCTGTTGCTTAATATCAGGGCTGGAAGCGACAGGAGGCCAATGAGGACGCCATCCTCTCCTCTGAGGCGCGACACTTCTTCTTTGGAGAAGTGGGGAGACGAATCAGTCAGAGACGTAGGAGGAATAATCTTGGCGCTGGCACCAGCCTATTCACCATCCGTGTAGCCTATTTTAGGGCGCCGCGTTGCAGTTGCGAGTTCAGCCATGAGAGTGAAGTGGAAACACAGTCAAGTGTCATGGGACTTATTTTTAGCCCCACCAGGCTGCATCACCAGTACAACTGCATGTCTCGTTCGTCTTTCCTTCTGAACAAGGCGGCTGGGTCTTGTGGAGAGAACTATCTCCGGTTAATCTCCCTGTATGAGATACTGGCAGCTAGGATTACCCTTCCCCACACTGTATAATACTGGTCATCATAAAATGGGGGGCTGTTGTTGTTGTTGTTAAAGGGAAAACCCTTGGCAGAGCCAGGAGTCAATCATCCTTGTTCTATTATGGGCATGATTCAGACTTTCCTGGTAGACAACTGTTGCTTCCAAAGGGCAGCAGTAAAAGGCATCTGGACATTTATACGTCTAAATGTACACAAATAATCAGCAAAGATGACTTAATTGGAGGCCAGTAAAATACTCATAAGTGACAGCTTAGACTTTAATAGTCTAAATTTTTTTATAAAATGATAAGGTGATTGATATTATGTGTTGGACTGAGCATGGAACCTCTGAACTTTTTTCAGTAACCCATACATTGATTTCTTAGTGGCCATAATATATATATTTTTTTTAACTGTTTCCCATGGGTAAAATCTTATTTCACTGTAGAGCTGCGCAGAGCGAATTATTGAACACAATCTGATAAAGACACTGTATGCTACCTGCCTCAATCAAACTGCAGACACACTGATGTTTGTAGCTAACGGTGGCTCGTGAACATAATGGAGCATTTCACAGCTTCAGAGTCAGATATTTTCCCTGAGGCGTAGGCTGAGACGAAAATAGAGCTAAAAGAGAGGAAATGTGAAAATATTTCAGTGTTGTGTTTTCGCGTTATTCTGTTGCCCTCAAGTAAAGAGAAAATCAATGAACGCTTTAACATTTAGGATTCTATTGTAAGTGTATTAAAAACGGGTTTCGTAGATAACGTGCCGATATTCCTCAAAGTAAGGTGGTGTTGTGATATCAAAAACAGACACAAACAACTAGCACTATCACACCATACTATGATTCCTGGACCTGTTTATACAAGGGTTTAACACTCAAACAAAGCTGATGAGTGCCACAGCTGTAGACCTGCACTGCACCCGTCGCTTTGCCTTGAAACGCTTCCACGTCACTCATTTGCATTAACTGTCAACTTAAATTAATAATGATGTCCACAGATGAAATATGCTGAGTATTCGAGAAAAAGAATCATGTCAAAGGAAAGTTAAATGTGTTTTTCTATGAAGGGAGGGGTCCCCGGTTATCCATAATGTTCTGACAAGAAAATAGCCAAACAAATCCGCACTTATTCATCCAACACACGCATGTTTAACTGATTTACATGGCTGCTGTTCAAGCCACAAACCATGTGTGCTGCAGATCTCTTCTGATCAGGGAACACAAGTGGGCCGGCGAATCACAAATGTTTCGAAACCACATAAACACTTTCTTCCTCCAGACCCCCGGAGAAACAATCCATCTCCCGCTCTGAGGATATCACACCCAACCGAACACCGCATCAGACAGCTAATTGACCATAACATCATTAGACATGATATTTCCTGTGTTGAATAATCGCGAGTCTCAGAACACACTTCTTTGAATATGCTGTGTTGTTGGGCCAAGCCCCGACAACGGACCACGTTACTGGCATGTGAGTGCACTATTGGCACTCAGCTGAGTCACTGCCGTGGCTCAAACCTGTGTCTGCAGGCGCTAGAAGTCAACAGTGACAGGTTGAAACAATAACTGCGCTCTGATTACTCACTGGAGCTTCCACTGAGTCACAGCTGAAGGAGACAGCATTGTCTCACAAGACTGAATGCTAACTTGAATGCTATTGGTGTGATGAATGATGTTTAAGAGTGCAGCATAAATCACATTTAGTTTAGGTAAATCTGTCCGGAAGAATAAGTGTGTTGGCAGAACTTATGTCTTTTCACTCAGGGTCAACAAGTTCTCTCACTGTATATATGAAGCTATATTATAGTCTAATAAAGTGTCAAGTACAGTTAATATCTTTTTTGCTTTGAATTAATTTTCTCTTAGAAGGAAAATATATCTAATCGTTAGCAGTTACAGTCCACAGTCCATTGAAGAGCACTTGCACAAAAGCAAAACATTCACCACAGAGACATTCACACACCTGAAACCAGGATATGGAGGGAGAGGACTTACCTGTCCACAGCCGGGAGCACTGCACGCAAACGGTCGGTCGTCCCCCATTTTTGCAAAGAACTTGCAATGTAACTGTGGGTGAGGAGAAGAGGAGAACATTGCTGCGGCCTTTTCTTGATTTGTGATGCTGTGGCTTGTAGTCTTTAGTCTGAGCAGGAAGCCGAATGCTATTTAAAAATAACCCTGGCAAAAGGAAAACACGCACAGAGGCAGCGAGACGAAGTTTCCCTGGTGATACTTCCTTCACACAGGGGGGCCTCTGGTTGGCCAATGAGGAGCCGCCTACAAAAGAGGATGGCAGCTACCGATTACACAAAGACATCTCCCTCTCCTTTTCCCTCACTTCCAATCCCCCCTCCTCTCATTACCACTCCCACTTCCACCTTCTCCAGGACCTCCCAACCTTTTCCTATTCCCCTACTTCTCATCCAGCCTCTCCCTCTTTCTGATTCAGTTGTTTCTGTGTCTGCTTCCATCATCTTCAGCCACTTTTTGAGAACACTCAGGTGAATCCAGAGAACAAACATTGTTCATATATTGACCTTACACTGTAACTCACTTGTACTTGTTGTCCTGGTTAACAACTTTTCTGTATGGAGATGCAAGTGACTGATGGAGACGGTCCCACAATACTAATGAAATGTTTACTCATTTACTCGGTCGATTAATCAATAAGTCCATCAATATAATTATCACTTGCAATTGTTATTCTGATAATCAATTCATCATTAGAGCGACTTTTCATGCAATCTATCTATATATATCTTTTATCAGCCTGTGAAAATTCCCATATTTTATATATTTTATTACACATTGAACTCCATATATTTATGTTATGAACAGTTGGTCGGACAAAACATCTAGAAACATCATCTTGGTCTTAGAGGAACCAGCGAGGACACTTTCCACAAATGTGTGTAGTTCGATAGACTAAATGATTACTTGCTAAAACAATAACAGTTAACTGAAGCTTCAGTGATATCATTTCTGAGAAGAAGAAAAAGACATCCAGTGTTCATGTGATTCAAATAGATCAGTAAAATGAGGTATCACTGTTACTTTACTGCTCACGTCCAGGAAGAGAACACTTGAAGTTATTATGATGATGACATTTCAAATTGTACATTGTGTTTAATCATGATTTAAAATATTCTAAGTGTGTATTTCTGACATGAATGAGGTGAATTACAATAAAAACTAAATTGTTGCTGCCAAAGGATGATATGATCTAAAATATATATCACAATAAACTGTCACAAATGTTATTGAAAGTGGAAATCTTTTTTTTACTTTCAGTATACTAGCTACTTTTTCATGTTGGTTAACTTCTGATATGTTACTAATTAAGAATAGTAGAGTCTAGACAAAGGCATTGGACTAACGGGTAGATTTCTTGTAAGATGTGATTGGCTGATGTAGTTATTCTGTGGATTTTACTTGTGTGTTGTTAATAAAGCATGAATATTTGGTAATATGTTGAAAGAGTCACATAAGGACTGTTGGACCTTTGTACGAACTGGAAACCCTCCCAAACCTCTCAACAGGACTGAACCCCCCCCCCACACTTTACCTGAGTACATGCAATTGTTAAGAGGTAAATATGCATATGTTTCTGTTTGGTTTTTCCTCCTGTTGTGCCTGAAGCTGGAGTGACATAAACTAAAGCTGTGTGAGACTTACAGCATCTATCAGCTGTTTCCACAACTCCTCAACCCCCCTCCCACCTCGTCACCAACCTCAACTCCACCCCACCCTGCACTGCTCTGCACAGCTGAGAAACACTCCATGCTAAGACAAATGAGGAAGTTAAGAAAAATAACTTAGTCATTAAATTTAAATCAAGGAATTGGAGGGGTGGCGACGGTGACGGACAAGGGACATTAATGTTTTAGCACTCTCAGCTGGCCCAAAGTGACGTCTGGCTGCTTTTACACAACGCAGCCCCACGGACAGCACAGCAACTACCAACATGCATCAAGGGCCTTGCTATATATACAAGTACAAACCTTTCAATAAACACAAGCCACGGATTACCACAACATTCAATAAGGTTCAGCTAAAAAGAAGTCATGAGCAGGGATAGGGTTCGACCTTAACGATTTTAGTACAAGCCCTTCAACATTTACGTCACAAATAGGATTGGACAGGATAGTCACTGTCCGTCAGTGTTGTTCTGACTTGTTTGAAATGTTTAATCATGTTTGTTTACAGAACTGCTTATGCATAATCCAACTTTAAATACACAGATTCCACAAACTTTAGAGTTTGTTAAACTTGCTCAGAGATGTAATATCACTGAGATACTGACCACACTAATCTCTGTCGTAAAAACTACATGGTTTGAGCATGTGGCCTTACATTATTGAGTGGGACAGATTATTCATTATGTTGGCGAGGGATAAATGTCTGAAAGTTTTCCCAATGTTGAAGTCAGTACATTTTCCTCCTTCCTCCCTCCATTTTTCTCCCTCTGCCGACAGCTGCCCCTGAGCCAACACATGATTACTGAAGCCTTGCGCTGGAATACAACGCTCTCCCATGACGCCGGGCCTGTAACAGGCCTAACTGTTGTGGCGCTCAGCTCCAGGTCTTTATGAGTGAAAGGGTGTGCGTGGTGTTTGTAAGCAAAAAGACTCATCCCTCTCTTCGCAGATCAAAGGACCGATGAAGCAGAGCAGTCTGATTCCTTGCAGACCTCCCATGCTCTGGTGAAAGACAACAGATCGGTGCCAGGACCCTCACAAAGTGCTTCCAATCCGCTGAGTCTATTTGGGCAGAAATGTGTCTGCAAACAAGATTCTCCGTCTAGCTCATTATACCGAGGGTGTGGACTGTGTGGGGAAGTGGACACATCTGGCCGTGAAGAGGGGGAACAGATTCAGAGTTTACATCTTATTAAAGACATGCAAGACACTAACTTGGCCGGCTGGCACCCACATGAAATGTGGGATCTGATCTTGGGGAAGGTCCACCATGAATTCCAGATGACAGGGGTGGAAAATAACATTTGTTTCATAGATGCCCATAACAATACCTTAACCGTATTAAGATGTGTAATGGGTTTCTTTCTTGATATTGTGGTAAGCCAATTTATCTTGAAGGACATCTTCAAAAACTGCAGCCTAAGACCAAAAATGATACGAGTTATTTACTACTTTGATTTACAAGTGTGTCTCACTGAGAATAAATTCAGAGAGCAATTAATACATAATAATGATGACAGTGTAAAGTTTTACAGCACACTGTAAAAGGCCCTGCTTCATTAAGACTTCAACTCTGTGAGAGACAATCAATCAGTCTTCTAGTTACGTTAGTCCTGATGCACATCATTGATACTCATTACAGGCACTGATATCAAGTACACCTATTTTCAACAGCTTTCATCCAAGGTGACATGGAAGCACACAAAGTGTCCTAATTCCTGACCCTCTAAATGAGCTGCGGCCAAAGTCCCACCGTTAACTTGGATTTCTCCGACTCAGCAGGTGTACAGGAACGAGTCCCAGCTATAATCAGCCACAGCCATCCAATGTTTGATGCAGCCTGCTAGGAAACTGACTAAACAAACTGTATTAATAGCTTGTGCTGCAGCCATGACTCTGGAATCTGAGGCTTGAATTGCCAGAGGGTAGGGGAGACCCCACAAAAAGAAGGAAAAAAAGAGTAAAGGAGGCGGAAGGAGAATAAAATAGTGAAATAATTAAATAGTGAAATAAATAAAAGGTGGCTCACAGGTGAGGTCATGTCAATGTGAACGAAAGAAAGAAAAATCTTGTAGAGTCTTGTAAATGTGAGCTATATAAGCTTTTGCGACTGTAGATCTTGTCTGTGGCTGGGTGTGTGTGTGTGTGCAGCCAATATTTATTTATGTAAGCAGGGTGAACATGAGATTTGATAAATGGAACAAATGAAATCCTATAGCCATGTCTGCATAACTAACAAGTCCTAAAAGCTAAATCCAAGCCAGCAGACAATGCAGGACAACACAGGATGGACCCAAGGCAGTTCTCTAAAATTAAATCAAAAACGTTGTACTGATCCGATTCCTCTATGGCAGCCCTATGACACCAAAACACCAAGAACTTTGCATATGTATATATTTGAGCCCGTCCGATATGGATTTTTGGGGGCCAATATCAATATTAGGGATACAAAAATACTGACACATCGGCCGATATATATGCATGTATGTATGTATGTATGTGTGTGTATACATATATATATATATATAAAAATATGTCAATGATTCTAAGATGTCGTTATCAAAACTTTATGACAAAGAAATGTAACTGAGGCTTGATATTTTAGTCTAACCATAAACTTCATCATGAATAGCTATAAATTGAAAAAGATTACAAAGCCAACCAAATAAATAGAACTTAAATACCGATATGTCTGTGAAAGGCTAATATCGGCCAACCCATATATCGGTCGGGCTCTAGTATACACTCACCGGCCACTTTATTAGGTACACCTTGCTAGTAAAAGGTCGGACCCCCTTTTGCCTTCAGTACTGCCTTAATTCTTCGTGGCATACTTTCAACAACATACTTTCGTCCACACAACTGCCGCTCACTGGATATTTTCTCTTTTTCGGACCATTGTCTGTAAACCCTAGAGATGGTTGTGCGTGAAAATCCCAGTAGATCAACAGTTTCTGAAATACTCAGACCAGCCCGTCTGGCACCAACAACCCTACCACGTTCAAAGTCACTTAAATCCCTTTTCTTCCCCATTCTGATGCTCGGTTTGAACTTCAGCAAGTTGTCTTGACCACCTCTACATGCCTACATGCATTGAATTGCAGCCATGTGATTGGCTGATAAGCTATTTGTGTTAACAAGCAATTGAACAGGTGTACCTAATAAAGTGTCCGGTGAGTGTATATGACCTACATCTCACACAGACGTAAATATTCATCATGTATGTTATATGATGGCATTTGAGATTAAAGTTGCAGTCAAATGATACTGAACGTGGGTCAAGATGAGGGGTTGGACTAGACGTGTTTCCTCTGGTGTAACACTTCTTCTCTGTGATGGAATGAGGCACAACTCTGCCAAAAACATGACCTACATTCCTACTGAAGGTGTTGACATGTACGGTGATACGGATCCTTGGGCGTCAAACAGCTCGAATTGCAATACTATGGATATCATTCTAACGTGGGACTTGTGCGGCTCCCCTCGCAGAGCCACTTTTATCATCGCACAATAATTCTACCGCCAAAAAAAAAAACGGACGCACACGGACAAGTGCTGCTCTGAAGTTCCGGGGTCGAGGTGCATTTCAAAAAGTGAATTCCTGAGGAAAAAGACAAATAAAAAAAAAAAGCCCAGTCGCCTCAACAGGACACCGCTGACTTGCCTCGAAAAAGTTTGTCTTTCGTAGCCTCCATTACCTGCTGGCTGCGTACAGGCGCACTGAGCGCTGCCTTTTCCCGTAACAAGACCGCCTGTTCTGCTCGCCCATTGGCTACGAGCACGTCGCTCAACTGCGACTGGTGCGTGCACGGCTCCGGACCCCGTCAATAACACGGACTGCTCGAATCCCATTGGTCGAGAGCCTGAAATAAACTTTTTGTATCCACGCAAAAAAAAAAAAAAAAAAGCCTACTGGCTAGCTGGCGTGGCTAGCGTTAACAACAGGCCGGACGCACAGCGAGCAGGAGTAGTAACAGCGCTACTACCAGCGTGTGCGCTGACAGCGAGCACACGTTCACACCGAGCCGTGGAGCACCGGGGCCGAGCGCGGTGTTCCAGGGTCCCCGCGGACAGCCCCGGTGGCTGAAGTGGGAAAGAAGAACGGCTAGCCGTCGGCTGGCTGGTTAGCGGACTGACACTTGAATGCAAAGCGAGACATGGGTCCGAATGAAGCGCCGTGGCTGCAACAACACTTTAGACAATTTCTATGGACGCGCGGACTCGGCGACGGCAGACGCTGAAAACTGTCGCCACTTGGGTCCAGTTTGGCGCAGTCGACAGAATGTGTGGCGAATTTGAAGGGTAATAAAGTGTTTACAAACTCACCCTTGCGCCCCTCTCTCTCTGGCTCCCCTCTCCTCTCCTCTCTCTTGGAATTTGACACTCCCCTCGTCGACGTCGAACTATCGCGAGAATTCACACCCAGCTCTCGTTGCCAGGCGTTAAAAATATGTGACCACCAGCCGCCGAGGGCAAGCAAAGAGGGGGTCCTGGGTTTTCACAAGCAGTTGCTCTGGGCTTCTCTTTGTACTTTTCATTTGAGGGAGATTAGACCTGTTAAGAAGCACAACTTCTGCCAATCCAGTCAGCGGATTAAAAACACACCAGTTGAATCTCCTCAGTGTTTGGTAGGCCTGTCAACATTTCCCATTGCTAATGTCTCGATATCAAACTATGTAACTCTATCTCAGTGGTGTAGCCCAAAAATCTGGGCCCTGCATACATGCAACCTCAATATATAACCCCTTCCCCTTTTAATACATCCAATGACACACCTGGATAAATAAGAAAGAAACCCCATGCGTTTCTAGTCATTAGAAATGTGTGCATATCACATTTTAAAAAGTCTGCACCAGATATCAACCACCTCAACATAATATAATAACTGTGTGAAGTTCTCCGCTGAGAGGTTTAACAACATTGCAGAATATTACCCAATGGATCACCTGTGCAATCTTATGTAGATACATACGTTTTTTGTTTTTTGTATCAAAATATGTACATTCAATTTATACTAATTTGGTTACCTAACTTTAAACATATGCAGTCCTGCAAAAAATCCTACCTTCATTACAATGTTCAAAATCTTGTGATCTGACTGTAATGAGGTCCAGTACAAAACCTTGGACCTTAGCACAAAAACATACAATATAATTAAAAAGCAGTTTAGTGAATTGAAGTATAAAATGTTGTCAGTGATTTCAAAAATATTGCATAATAATATTTTCTTAAGAAAATCTCTAAAAGGACCACCATGGAATTTGTTGCTATAAGTTTGCCATATCATATTTAATTTACTTCAACTTAAGGTTCCGACTCTGCACTGTTGCATTTTATGTCACAGCTCACACGATTAAAGCAAACTGTGAAAGCCATTGTATGTAAATTGTGACGGTAATTGTAAATAAAGGCGGCCTCTTCCCCTCACGGTTTCCTTCCTGATATTCTCACCCTATTCTCTCTCCCTGGAAGTGAACGTCCTGACTGCGGAAGAGCATATTCCAGAATTGTGTCCATATCAAAAAAAAAAATAGTCGGCCAAAATATTACAAATTAATACAAAAACATAACGTGAGATCATATGAATTTATCATATCTTTTGTTTGAAAATGCGGTGAGCCAGCTCATGTAATCCACAGCAATTGTTCCTTTACAATGCAATTTTCTACAAATATACAATATAAGTCATACTGGACACCTCTTTCAGATGCTGCTTTCAGATCCAATCGATGTGAATTCAGGGACGAGGCGATAGAGACCTCCAATGGATGATTTGAGAACTGAATGTGCTGAAGGTAGCTTTGGTATATTTCAAGAGCTGAAGGTAAAGGTACAGTCAACAATTTCTCTGACCAATCTTCCCTGGAAGATTTAGTTCACCCGTTTCTACAAGGTACATTTATTTTCATCGTCAAAATAAATGTAAACTTTGTTCCTGTCCATCATCCTTTCCTCCGAATACATTTGTGTCCCACTTTAAATGGCTTGCAAACAGCTTTACCTAACAGTTGTGACTGTGGAGTTATTATATGATTTCTAAAACTGAAGTGCCTCCAGACCTCTCACTGTAATGACTCTGATTCAGTCTAATGACTGCAGTAAAACTACACTAATTACGCAGGCACTAAGAGATCACTGCTGCATTCTCTCCTGGCTACTAACGAAGACAGTTTCATACGGGTACATTTTAGTCTGGCCTTGACCTACGGTAAGTTAGTGTCCATGCCGTTATATATTTTTGTCCCAGAAGATAATGTATTTTGAGTATTGCTCAAGTAAATCTTAGAATATTTCTGCTGTCAAAGCAGCATGTTTTCCTTTTCACAGGAAACACAAACTGTTTCAACAGGAAATCACCAAAAGCATTGATGATTGTTTGTATAATCAAAAGAGAGCGTATCAATCACAAGGTATCTAATGTGCAGATATTAGGTCTTTCTCACTTTTTGTAAATAACAATGGAGGGGGAAAAATGTATGGACTATAAAGGCATTTACTTTCATTACGTTGACAAAGAAAAAAGCACTTTTGCAGGTGTACACAAGACATGATCTAGGGGGTTTCATTTTTCCATATCTGCAGAACAAGCAAACAAAATCAAGCACAGAAAGTTAAGACAGCTACCATAACAAACTTAAATACATTTTACAAGCTCATTTAGTGACTCTTCCAACGACAAAAACTTCGTTACCATGCCCTTCCATGGTTTTAACATTTAAATATTTAATTTAAAATAAGATTTAAACATATGTTGCAAACCCTTGAAACCCAAAACTTTAGCAAGTTAAGACAGATTCCATATTATTAAAGAAAGCAAAAACATTTTATTTCTTCTTGGCAACTGCAACCGCACCCTTTAATAAAACAGAGCCCTAATAAATGCTAAATCACATGACAGCAGGCATGTTCACATCACGTTTAGCAGTGATGATTTTTAAAGAACAAGATGGAGACAAGGTAAGTGTCCATTCTGCAATTATTGGTATTGCAAAAGGAGTTTCCTGGGGCATCACTGAGACAAAGATGGCCTCTCCAACTATCAAACAATCTACTGGACATTTGCTCCTGAGCACTACTTTAGGGGCTGCATCCTCTGACTGGATTACTGGACAGCCTGTATCATTAAACATGAGCCCCCATTCATTAAGTTTTCCCTCACCCTCTGTGACATTCTCTTTTTTCCCCTCACATTTAAGTTTTAAAAATTAATATTCAATAAGTGTGAATTCTGCACACACAAAAATTAATAGCCCTACTTGAAATTTCAAGGACGCAATGTCTCTGTGGGAACATTAAGCTTCATGTAGGTCAGATTCCTATGATGATGCCCATCATCACGACAATTAGCCTGAAGTTACTGTTTCATTTTGCACTGCATACGAAGTGGGCTGAGAATATTTTGTTGCACCAAGATTATTTTACCAGGCCAGGAGTTATATAACAACATGAAGATAATGCATGGGTGGTGTGCCCCGACAGCTGAAGCTCACATAGATGCTGTACACCACATGATTAAAAAAAATTAAAAAAGCTTTGTTCATCTCTCTGGATGCATAAATCTGTACTTATTTGCAAGAAGGTTTAATAAACGAGGGCCACTGTCGGCCACTAGCCTATAATTAAATGGAGACACTTCCAGGCCAATAAAAGTGTGATTAGTTGACTAATGATCATTCAGTGGTTTCATCACCTCAGTCTCTCAGCAGAAGATAGTCTTTGATAGTCTCTGGTAAAGGAAGCTCTTTTACAGCAGTTGGGAGGAACTGCACTCCAAGACTCTGCCGGACAGCACAGCGCGCCAGAGAGCGCAGCGTGGGAGCCTGAGCCACCATGTTGGTCAGCTTCGCCAGCAGCTGGGGATCTTTACTCAGCTCCATGGGAAGGGTGCCGTCAGCCCGTCTGATCTCAAATCGCCCTGCTGCCCGGCCCAGCAGCTCAAGGCACTCCTCCTCCTGTTCGGTGCCCAGGCCCCGGGCCAACAGGGCCACGAGTCGGGAGATAGGGGTCTGGCCCTTCAGGTTGGTCACATGGACCTGGGCTCCATAGTCTAAGAGCACTTTGACACTTTCCAGATTGCCCTTCATTGCTGCCCAACTCAAAGGAGTGTCATTGTTGTAGTCCCGGACATTGGGACAGGCCCCGCTCTCTAACAGGGCCCTCACACACTCTGGGTTATCTTTGAAGGCGGCCCAGTGAAGTGGAGTGTCCTTGTTGCCGTCCAGGGCATTTGGCTGGGCCCCATACTCCAAGAGCAGCTCCACACAGCTCTCATCTTTCTCCGCTGCATAGTGCAGTGCTGTGCGGTTGTATCCATCCAAAGCATTCACCTGAAAAATAAAGTCAATAGATTTAGCCCAGGATTTAATCACACAAATGCAATGACTAGTGCAACATGGTAGGTCGTGGGCGCATGGACTGTATGGGCTCCAAGACTAGCACAACCCGTTTCAAGGTCAGTGAATTAAAAAATGACAGTATATAAGTGAGTGCATTTTATTTGTATAGCACCTTGCAAGAGCACATATCAAAAAGTGTTTCTCAATGAGACAAAAACAAATTATAGCTACTTTAGTACTTTAAAGTTGTACTTGACCACACATTGTATGTCCCGAGGGAGAGTGCTGTTCTCACTGATCATTACACTGCTGCGAGGCCTTACAGTTGAAGGGTTGGTTACCCAAAATTAGAGGAACTCATGAAAACTGGAGACAGTGATTTTCTGAACTAACGACAACACAGTTTCTGGAAAGATACTTTGCAGTGAAGTCTTTTCAATTAATTCTCATAACACTCAATTGAAATCCTTAATATTTGAGTGGAAGTGGAAATTTCAAAAGATCTGGATAAACCCATCTGTAGGGCTCTACATCATAACTTAGATGTATTCGTATTATTGATTAACTGGTAGCTGAGATTTTTTTTGTTTGTAATTTGGTTGAACTGACCCTTCAGAAGGACGTTACAGGCAGCTTCGCACATTTTCACAAAGTAACTACAAAAC
This sequence comes from Scophthalmus maximus, assembly GCF_022379125.1. Taxonomy (NCBI): domain Eukaryota; kingdom Metazoa; phylum Chordata; class Actinopteri; order Pleuronectiformes; family Scophthalmidae; genus Scophthalmus; species Scophthalmus maximus. The sequence continues at coordinate 13,203,977 of NC_061517.1, forward strand.
ACATATCTTACCATTGCTGCCAGCTATCAGCATCAATCATCACAAGAATTATTAAGACTAAAAAATGCAACATTCAAAGCTTTGGGGCAGCCACTGGTATCGTTTCTTGACACTCAATAGCAGAGATGGATGATTCGTTCAGCGATAAAGCGGCACCACTTGATAGGTTTGAGAGATTGGTGCTTAATTGGTGTGTTTAAGTGCTGAGAGGAATTGGGTGAGAATTGAGAGTCAAACAGCAACTAAATATTTAAGAAACGTTACATTGTATTTATCTAATAATTTTGAGTCCATGTTTCAATTACATTTTTCAAACAAGACAGCTTTTGCATCAATGCTAAAGACTTTTCTTGCCCACACCTGGATTTCCCTAAAATGATAACACATGATTGGCAAAAATAAAACTGTCTATTATGTTACTTTATGCTGTGTCGGATTATCTACAGTATCTCAAGCAAGGTTCAACTCTCTGCAGGTTGATGTCATTCAGTGGTTGTCTGGGAGGTAGAAGATTAATGTAACATCTTAAGGAGCATGATTCTTCTGTGACATACCTCTGCCCCCTTCTCCAACAGCAGCTCGACACAGTCAGCATCAGCAACCATACATGCACAATGCAGGGGCTTGAGTGTGCCATGCATCCGGTTCACATCAGCTCCCTTAGGCATGAAAAGAATAATGATGTCAGTATTACCGGTGACACTGGGAGACATTATTCATTGAATTCAAACTGAAAGACGGGCAGGTGCCTACCTTGCGAATGAGATCCTCCACGTTGTCGTGTGGGAACGAGCGGATGGCTGCGATGGTGCGGATCAGCCGCTCAGACAAAGAGTATTTACTTTGAATGCTTTGCATGATGTACCACATAGTAGAGCTCATGTGTAACAGAGGACCATGGCACCCGGGCAGGGGTGACACTACGGGACACTGAAATACATTTTTCAAGAAGCTGGATTTTTTAAAACTGTAAGACACAATGGAAATTCATCGGCATTAAAACAGAAATACCTGAATCAAATAAGTAACAAATTTAAAAGGCAGTTGGTTTTGGTTGTTGTAGGTAATTGGACCTCTTCTAAGTAGGGATCGACCGATACAGATTTTTTTAGGGCCGATGCCGATACAGATTTTTTTTCATCAGCCTTAGCCGATGACCGATACGGACTGCCGATTTTCTTGAGACGATATTTGGAGCTGATACTACTTTTGCTCCCTCAATTTAATAGTTAAATAGAATTAAATTCTGGGTCGAGGGAGACGAGGCTCACGTCGCACTGGAGCATCTCGAGAGTTCCCACCGCACCGGGACTCGTCCGCCCGCGAACGGGATCCCCTGCGCAAGGCCTGCGGCGCGGTCAGCGCGGAGACTAAAAAAGATATGCGTAAAAAACGCAAACATCGGCCGATATTATCGGCCGGCCGATAAATCGGTCGAACACTACTTCATGGGACATGTCGGGGTTGTGTGTGATGCCTGATTATTACATGTTGATCTAACTCAGAAATGCACTCAAAGCACAATGCTGACTTTCCCAATGGAGATATATATATGCACACAGACAACTTTTTTTTTTTATCTCATTTTAATTAACTGAACATTGTAATATTGGAGTCCAGAATTATGTCGATTTAAAAAAAATTAAGAAGTAATATTAATATTTTTACTCGTATTATTGATAAAAACCTATGGTTAAATATCGCATTGTATGAAGGGGCAACAGGCGTGATTGCAAGAGTACTTGTGGATTTTTATACAGTAATGTAATGACAAACATGAACAGTCGTTTCTGCTGTCAAGAAACTAAGCTTTTTTTTAACCATTTCATCTACAGTAGATAACAGTACTGCATGTTTATCTCAGACCCGATGGCTGTTGTAGCTTTACCCAAAGTCGCCCCGGAACTGTGAATAAAGCCATGTAAATATCTAAACCTGGTTTAGAAAAAAAAAACTGACACTCACAGCTAATGTTAGCTCGATGTCAAGGATCGTACTTCACAACAAAAGAAAGCCAAACAGTCTGGAACAATCATGCACCTTGTGCAAACCAAGGGAGGAAAACACATGTCCACGTATTTATAACTCACAGGAGCCACTCGGTTAACACGCAGACGCTGACGGGCTGGTTCAGGATCAGAGAAGAAGAAAAAGCGACAGGAAGCTACATTTCCACCAGCTGCTAGCAGCAAGTTAGCTAGCGAGCTAACGTTAGCGTGGAGGTGCGTGGGGGGGGGCAACCGATACTCGCAGACGGAAAGAAATCAAATGACATTAATTTGCAAACGCTCTGTGAAGATGCCCCACGCGTCCTCCATCGACAAAAGGGCCGGTGCGAACGGGTGAACGTACCGGTTTCAGTCCACAGTGTGAAGGTCTGACAGGTTACGGCCGTAATGAACGTTTGCTGCTCGGTTCGACATAAACACGTGACGTCATCGCCGCAGCCACGCCCTCCCGCTCCTCCTCGAGCCCGTGTTCCCTCTTGATTAAAACACGGCCGAGTGGCTAACTTGCGACTAACTTCACGTTCTGAGTGTATATGGGCGTTCACGGCGTCTGACTGTCTTTGCCAAATGTACCTGCTTTCCCGATATAGCCTCGTGACCTCACGGCAACGCCGCCGGCATACCATGAATGCCTTCAGCTCATGTCCATGTAAAGAGAGGTCGGACTCGGCCCCAGTCACGTGATCCGGACAATGAAGCCAATGCGGAAGTGCCTGGAGTCTGTATTCTCTGTAATGACCAGCAGAGAGCGACTCGACTGATTGCAAAAAGAAGTCCCTGATTCTCATTTGATTTCTATCGTCAGTTAACATTTTGTTGATTGTGATCTCATTTTTAGAGTAAAATAGACGATAAGCACCGTATGCATCGGAGAGTCCAATCGGTGGGCGCGCAGTTGACCAGCTCTCAGTCAGACCCACCCCCCACTCCTATGTCTGTTTCCCCCCCCCCAAAAAAAACAAGGTGGGTTGGTCAAAATGCAAAACTTGAGGCTTCACAAAGCAATGGGTGAGGTCACTGTGGGTTGCCACTTGGATGGGACCCGGCCTGCGGAGACAGCCCCTGGTGGACAGCCAAGCTATAATGACAGCTTTTCAGAAAGGGATGTAAGATCGATTATCTTTACATTATCATTCTGATTTATTTCCCACTCCTTTATTCCAAAAAATATATAAGAGAATGCTCCCTGAGCCACAGATCACTGGTCCCCAACCTCTCAGGCTTGTGACTTTGCTACCAGGGGCGTTTTCAACAGGTTAGACAAATCCGGCCATTTGCCTGCGGTCTGGAGGTGAGATGGAGTCCCCAAGAAGAGCAGTGTTCATTAGACCACAGCAATGGCAACTTTGTGAGTATCCCCTACGATCGGCTATGTTCAGGAGACTGCAATGACACCATTGTCATAAACCACCTAATGAGGCTCCTGGTTTGATGTAGGACCCCTCAGGTCCCTTTTGCCTGGGGCCCCCAAAGTCCCTTGAAATGCCCCTGCTTTGTACCTCACGAGTTTCCATGTGTTTACAGCCAATGATCAATTCAACCCTATACTGTACACTCTACAGTATATGAATACTTTGGAAGCCCAAGGTCTGAAGATGTAATATTATCCAGTAATTAAAAGATTAAAAATATATTACATGAAAAATAAACAATGTTTTTTCCTTCTTTACTGTTATTGACCCCTCAGATTTATCAAGTGACCTCTTGGGTGGGTGCCGTCCCATGCGTTCAGCTTTTTTAGTTATTTGTCCTTACAGGTATCATGACCCAAGTTAAATTTTTAATGAGTTAGAATGAAAACAAGCTGTTGATTGATCTTAATTGATCTCTTTTAATCAAATGTTTTGATTATAGTTTATTCTTTGGTAATTTTTAAAGCAAATAGGACCCCTCTTTTGATCTTAAGAGAAGTGTTGGTCAAATAAATAAAAGAAAAGACACCAAATAGGACCTTGGTAATTTGTCATGGTCATAGTTTGATATAAACAGACATTTTCCAAATAACATACAAACTGAGTTGATTGAAATCAAACCTGACACTTCAACCCATTCACCTGTTTGAATTGACAAAACACAAGATGGCAGAAAGAAATGAGACGCTGGAAAGCCAAATCAAAATAATTTATTTTTGGTGACATTTCATACAGTTCTAGGATTGTGTCTCAAACACTTGGTTGATCCATTACTATATTTCCTTTTGCCACCCCAAACCAAATTAACAGAAAATGACCCAAACATATGGAGGGGGGAAGCATGTCCTGATGGTGTTTGCAAGCCGGTCAACATCAACCATATGCTCCTAAAATGATTTTGCCTTACTCACGAGTAAGATTCTTTTAAAAACAAGTTAGTGCATTTATTTAATTATACTAAATCCCTAGCTGCTCATACTCATTAATGAAAAAAAACAGCCCCAGTGATTGGTTACTTGTTTACTGCATTACTAAACCCAAAGTCAATGCATCAAGTGTTTTTTCTCTCCGTTGACATCTTGAATAGTATATAGATGTCATATGCGTGATTTTATTTTGTCAATGCGATTTCACACAACTTTGGGGAAACCAGCCTACCAAGATTGGGAGAAAAGCGTTGCGCATCAAAATTAGAATAAATAAATTTAAAAAGCAATACATACAGTGAGTCAAACTTCAAATTCTAAATCAACCTGTTTGTTTTTCAAAAGTTAAAAAAAAGAAAGGACAAAAAAGAAAGAAAAGAAAAAAATCAAACAAACCAGCAAACTCACCCTAAAAGCACAAAACAATCCGGTGGATACCTGCTGTCAAAAGCCTCCCGCTGTAAATTCAGAACTATAACAATTACATTCTCCCACACACATTTCTAGTGAAGGGTTATTACATCATAGCATAGGCAACTACACCTCTATAGCTTCTTCAAAATCAAGTTTCACTGGGCCAGAATTTCCCCAAGACTACATTATTTAGCAGATCTCAATAAAAACCGAAACTTTATCCTAGCTCACTATGATCGAAGGCAGCTGGCACATAGCACGTGAAAAATGTTCCAAATCTCTTTATACCCACGACTCGGCTGCCAAATATTATGTAGCAATCATCCTTAGCTAACAGCATTCCTTAGTCTATTTTTGACACTATGCCATTGTTAACAACAATTCACAGATATAAGCTTAACCTGGATATCCTGTGATGATATAGAAAAGCCAAACCTCACCTAAACAACCAGGCGCATTGAATCTTACCATTACCCTACTCTTTTTCTTCTTCTCTCATGAAATACATCACCTTACTACCCAAACAAACATGTAAACAGAGAATCTGACTGATTATCAACATGACAATTTCAATCCATCGGAGTGGGTACGCCCAAAATATTTCAGATAGATAGCAAGGATAAAATTTAACATAAAAAAAACAAAAAAACAAACAAACAAAATAAACAACTTTGGACCAGGCTAGCAAGATTCACCATGGCTGACCGGCCAGTGAGCACCCCAAAGTGAATTTCAGTTCCAAACAAAACCACGCGTCTGACTGTGGCGCACGTCGATGTTTCTGATAGACTGTTTCAGCTCAAGCCAATCATGAACCAGGATCAAGATACCACTATAGAACACATTTCATTAATATACATTAGAAGACCACACTGTCCAGTTTCAGGACAATGGTTCTTAATCTCTGATGTAAAAATCAAAAATTCATCCATTTCATTACGTCAGTGCAACAGCACACTGTAGCACTTCAATAATTTTGTTTAACAATCAATGCATACACAGACATCAGTCAACCCTTCAGTCATACTTACAACCCTAAGCACACAAAAAACAAAAAACAAAAAGAAACTGATGTCTCATTGCGTGTTAGTGATATCTTTGTATATGTACATGACAAATATGCATGTTCTTTTCTTCTTAGTGCATATTGTTCTTGCAGACCAACATCTATTCTTTTGAAATCAAAAAGAAAAAAAAAAAAGGTAGAGGGCCATTTACGCGGCCCAGCATCCCACCTTTCCCCAGCAGAGCATAAATGAGATGGCTTCCAGTTAAATCACACTTATTCTGCTAAGCATAACACTGGAGGCCAACACAAGATTTTAGTTTGCTTTTAAAATCTCATCAAAGTTCTTCAGGTGTCATTTTGCCCATCAGTCCTGGATGTCCTGGTCTTAATGTCATTTTAGAAGCTTCTCGTTGGACAAGTTCCAGGGGGGAAGGTGGCTACCATAATGTTGTTGCTTTTATGTTATTCATTTTTATATAATTATATATATCCATGTATAGATTCATACATATTTTTTGCGATTCATGTCAAGTTTTTTACTTTGGCGATACTGGTGGGATATTCTGCTCTTTGCCAGTGTGCCTGTACCCTCCCTGGGGAGAGTTGCGTCGGGCCGGAGGTGGGCGCCTCTGGTCCCGAAACTTGAGGCCCCCATTCCCTCTGGGGCCATTACTGCGATAATAGCCTTGAGAGTCACGTTCACGTGGTGGCCGGCTCTCCTTGCATTCCCATCCCCCCTCCCTTTCGTGGCCTTTCTCTAGCTTGTCTCCAGAACCACCGCTGGAGCCCTGCTCCTCAGCCTTGTTCACACGCAACTCGCGCAACGGTTGGCCCGATGCAGTGCCGGAGGGAGCTGGGGCTGGGGCAGGGGGTGCAGCGGGAGGGTCCTTGGGTGGCCGTTGGCACACCTCGGCATAGCTGAGCTTCCGTGGCTCCTTAACCAGGAGAGCAAAAAGCAAAATTTTAAAACATGTAGGGCCCACCATCTATTTCATACATTCATTGTCATAATTTATCTTGTGAAACCCTCAGATCTCATAATCTTAACGCTCATTGGGGCGGGAATGACCATTCTGGACTTGTGGTGGGAAAGAGAAGAGAGGGGAGAAAAAAGACAAACACTGAAAAGGAGAGACAGATAGAGCGGAAGAGATAACCAAAGTCAGTCAGATCACTACCTCACTTCCCTCTATGCGCAAAAGATGTCATCATCAGGAAGACAAAAACAATGCCAAGTGTCAACTCTGAAAGAATCAGATTCTCACCTGTGCAGGGGTGGGAATTGTGGCAGCAGCAGGGGCCGGTGTGCTGGGTGTCACTGGCGTGGAGGCAGCAGAGGGCTGAGGCCTGCAGCTAGGCACAGGCTGCGTGGCGGATGAGGGGGTGACGGTAGGTGGGACAGGTGTGGGTTGGGTTGCTTTTGGTGCTGGGATCTCTGCCCGTTCAACCCTCTTCTCCTGACGAGGCCTGTCAGAACAACAGTTTCAGATATTCAAGTTAATGTTGATTTAGTTTAGTAGGGGCGTCCAAGTCCTAAATATCCTGAGATTATTTTTAACTATCGAGGATGTCATACCCAGGGGCCGGGGGTCCAAGTGGTTGTGTTGCAGCTTTTGGTGTTGCCAGGGCAGGACTCGGAGCGGCAACTGCCTCCTCTGTCACCGGGGCTTGAACTGATCCTGGACTCACAGTGGCTTCTTTATTGGCTTGTTCCGTCTAAAAACAAAGGAGGCAAGTACATTACATCTCTTCTGATGTCTTACTCTCAAGAATCCATTCAGTGCACTATAGCCGTTACATTCTCGCTCCCTTACCTTGTCCCTGTACAAACCGCGGACAACATCCGACATTCGGTTTTCTAGCACTGGCTCTCCCTGTGTGCTGACCACGCAGCCAGGAAGAGGTGGGAAGTTGTTGGCTGCCAAGTCAAACTTGGGTGGAGAAACCTTGACCTCTGCTAGCGGCACAGGCCTCTGATAAAGGAAATCAGAAATGGAGCCAAAAAAAAAGATCAAAAGATGGTTCGTGCTTCAAATACACCTAAATAGTTTTATGACAAGATGAAATGGCCATGTACCGTAATACGTTCGTCTTCTCGCCTCCTCCGTGTTCCTCTGTAGGTTGTGCTCCGTCTGAGATGCAATAAAAATTATCTCAACATCAGTCCATGGTTACAGATCAAATCACAACCCATGAGCAGCAGCTATTTCAGTCAGGCACAAATCAGCAACTAAAACAGACAGAACAGGCCTTACCTTCCACGTCCTGACATGCCACTGTCGTCACTCGGGTCCAAGGAAGAGGAGGAAAGGTGTGAGAATGCCATGCTGAGGTCAGAGACCTGGACTGGGTTAGTGGTGGTGGCAGCGACAACGGGAGCAGGAGGCTGCGGGCTGCGCAGTCCAGTCAGACTCTCCAGGGAGACGGGAGTTATGGCTGCTGGGGTCACTTCGCTTGACCTCACCTGGGGCTTCACGTGGTTTCTGTTGCAGAGGAGAAAGGGTGAAAAGGGGCACCCAGGACATACTAGCAACCAGTGTTTCCCGAGCAGCCTTTTGATTTCGGGGCTAATTTTAGGTTTCAGGAATTTAAGAATAGTAGCGGGTAGAATGTGAATTTGAAAGTAGGATTTATCGCAGGACAACTGTATTAGACTGCATTAGTTTTGGCTTGGTGTATCATATTCTTTGTAAACTGTTCAGCAGCTACTACATTTAGGCAAATCCAGTTTTATTTGACCACAGAATGAACTTATACGTTGAAGCTTGCGTTTACGTAAAAAAAAAAACTGCACTTGGATTATTGATCTCCACTGTTTTTTAAGATAATGGAGGCTGAAATAGCTAAGTTAGTTCAAAGGAAACACTGGCGGCACCAGTTGAAACTTGATAGTTTGCTGGAGGAATGAGGCAGCATGCTGTGTCCTCAGGGCAAATGTCCACATGCGGGGTTTTGGACTAAATTTGTGCTTGTGATTGGTTTAAGCAGTCAAGACTGATTTTAACAAACTGTACTGTATATTTGCCAATCTGCGACCAATCAAAGTCATTGAGCAGAACTGACAACGTCATGTAAGACCTAGACAGGCCACCAATATCTTAATCAACCACTTTGAGGCGGATGTTGTTCGTCAAAAACCAAGCAGCCTGATTCACATAGATCGATCTTCTTGAGTCTTTGACCCTCAGATCTCATAATCTGAACGCTCATTGGGACGGGAGTGAAGCCCCAAACTTTGGAAGGGAGAGATAGAGAGAAATGAAAGAAAAGGAGAAGACAAAGAGGAGAGAGAGAGAGAGAACCAAAGCCAGTTACCCCACTCCCTTGTTTCCCTCTATGCGCATCATGATCTCATCACCGGGCCTGACTTGAGAAGACTATAGTGAGAAATGAGTTTGAAGCTGCTTTTTTTTTTTTCCCCCATTCAATGAACAAACTTGCAAAGTTGTTGCTCTCTTTGTGAAAGATTTAAAAGGATACAGAATTAAAGCCCGACAGCTGACCTAGACTCAAGGCTTCAAACTATCCGCAACTCTTTGTTATGGCATATGGTAATACAATCACTGAAAAAGAAAGCAGCGGTAAAACTAGGACAAAAACAAGGATCCAAATAAAAAAGGTTGTTAGTTGTGATGGGGGAGAAAGCTGTTACATGCGATAATGTAAAAGCAAAGAGGACATTTTGAACCAACGTGACAGTAACTGCCAAAAGCACATTAGACAAGCCTACATGTATCAAATGACATGACAAATCCAGGATGTCCATTATCTGGCAACACACATTTATCACAATGATGAAAAAAAAAGATTTGTCCTATACGAGTCTGACTGGCAGAAGGCAACATGGCCCCCGTTATGGATTCAGTCATTTGCTGCGACAGTATGGTGAGAGATGAGGGTAGCGATGAAGCTTATTGTACAGTATAACAGTGGTACCTGAAGGCATTTATTACATTCTTTCTTGAATAGAGAGGGACACTGTGGGGACAGTAAGAAGACAGGGGGTAAAGAACAGTTCCCCGGTGGAATTACATTAACTTCAGACAAATTTTCAACTGCAGATGATCTGATGTTCACCGATTCATTTCATGCAAACAATGATTCAGGTGGTAAAACAAATCACTTAGAAAATATTTATGCACACAGTCTAGGGTCACTAGTAACGCCTTGCAATTGTTTGCCTCCGCTAACCAGTCAAGTTGCACTTAATATCCACTTCTGTCCAGACCTGTCTGTAGTTAAGACTTAACAATTTAAGTGTATTTTGTCACACTTAGTGTTTGGAGTCTTGAGTTATGGCCAAAAATGGGTTTTGTGAGGTCAGTGACCTTTTACAACCAAATTGTATTCAGTTCTTCAAATAGAACACTCGAAGAAATTCACTCAAGTGGTGAACAGGTCCCTCTCTGGCCACGGCTGTCTTCAGCGCTGACTAATAATAAGAAATCCTTACCGGTTCCTGTTGAATTGGCGAGTGATGTTAAGAGAACTGGAGCCGGTTTTGTAGTGTCCAGCCGAGCCAAATCCATTCACAAAGCTACTGTTGGGAAACGGCGCCTGCGCATGAAGAAAAAAAAGCAGTATTGACAAATCCCATTAAATGCAACAACCTATTTACTCAGTAACTATAACAAGGACCTGGAAATAAATGTTCTGTATTATTTGCTCCATGTGTCAGCTCTGGATGTGCTAAAGGTTTTAGAAATAGTCATTGTTATGCAAAATATTGCGTTTATGTCTACGGCCAATTCAAATTTCAAGAAGGGAAGGACTCCGTTGAATGCAGTTACTGCATTTCTCTCCAGACATTACAACAGACAAGGTGGCGATGAGTAATAAGTGATTATGCATGTTTTTGTAAGGTGAGACCCCAACTACTGTGGCTTTATGTTTCAGATTTATGTTTTGAATGTTGATGAATGCAAAAAGAGTAAATCAAATTCAACTGGAAGAGAAAAGAAAAATGGAGGAAAATAGGGTCAGTGCATCTCACCAGAGGAGTTTCAAAATACGGGGTGGGAGAAGGCGTCCAGGTGGGAGGTACGATGCCGTAGACTGGGTACTGCTGCTGGGGGTAGACGTGCTGCATGTAGAGCGGAGAGCTGTACTGGGACTGGCTCTGGGACTGCTGAGCGTACAGGCTGCTGTCCATGCTACGGTAGCCATTCTTTGCAAAGAATGTGTTGATGGCCTTTATTCTGGCCTGTCAGCAGGAGGAGGAGAAAAAAAAGAGTCAAATAAACGCCACAACGGGACTTTCCAAAATGCCAAAAAGATTTAATTTGACTCACCATGATGGGTTTTCCCTGAAATGTTTTTACTTCTTCCCTCAAATACTTGTACGCCTATGGGAGCAGGGGAGAAAAATCATGAGGCAATTCACAGTGCAAACATCAGGACAACAACAGGACAGTAGCATGAATGCTGAAATTTGAGCGGCATTACCTGCTGAGCATCCGTGTCTGATTGGAATGTGATGTACCAGTTGTTGTTGTGTGCGAACTCAACACTTATCACCTTTGGGCAGTTGTCATTTTTGAACAGTGACTCCACTTCCTGTGAATTAGACATGAAACAAGCGGTTTCATATTTGCACTAAACATTAAGAACAATCCGCTGATTCCAAATACATACAGTTTTCATTTTCAAGTTGTGTTTACCTCAACAGGTGTGGTTTCAGGGACCTCCCTCAGAATGATAATGCACCGCTTATGATTAGGACGCACTTTCTCCCCTTTCTCATCCACTTGTACCATAGGAGAGGCTGAGGGAAATTCAACATATTTAAAGCTAAACACAGCCCAATTGTATGCAACTCATTGTGACATGCACCACCCTAAGCTCTTCCCTTACATCTCAACACATCAAGGATGAGGTCCATGTCAGTGGTGAGGACCTTGATGCCCTCCATGCTGGCTATAGTCCAAATAGGGACAAACTGGTCACTGTCCATCTGGGACATCAGGTACAAATCCTTCGAGAGGTTCTCTCTAAAACAATTTAAAAAAAGAAAAAGACAAATCAATATAGATTAAACTTTGCTTGACTTGGGAAATAGTCCACCTTCCAAATTACATTGTATAAAACACTTTATGACTGTTTGTCTCTTACCTAGAGAAGTAAAACTCAAGCTCTTTCTTCAGAGACTCTCGTAGATTCTCAGAAGAGATAGGCTGTTCTTCAGCTTTGGAATCCCCTGAGAACCAAAAACAAAATTGCAATTCATTATATTCATTTCAAACCTATAAAAAAAAACAGATGGACATAAGAAATGGTCTTATGAGAGGTCACAGATAGTCAGGAAAAGGTCAAACACGGGTTAAACGTATGTGATGTCACACAGGACTTGTGAGTGAGTGTGGTGTTTATGTAATACAAATAACTGTACAGATTAGTTTGGGCCAAACTGCATTGGTTCCAAATTTCTCTCACTACAACATTATCAAAGTGAAGTTGAATCATGTGACATGCAGAGAGCGAGCAGTCTGCAGGTTTCCATTAGCTTCAGTTAAAGACTTGCACCACTGATTAGCACCCAGTGAAACCGTCTGCATTTTTTGCAGCAACACTCAGCGTAAAAAATGCCTTGCCTCTATGCAGTACGTGTATTTGGAGAGTTGTCTTCTGTCTATTTAAATGACTAGTAACTCTGTTCATATGTTCATTCTAATTCTTGATAATCTTTAATTGAAATCCTATCACACAATCCTTGCTGATGCAATGATCAAAGGCACACGTGCACTCCTGTGTCATGTGATGACATTGCATATTACACAATCCTCTCAGAATCACATCCTTTAAATGTATAGCAGACCCAGACAAATATATACAGTAACAGTGATGGACTTTGCATTTGGCTTGCTGAACTGCATCTAGACAAACAGTCTAAACTCTAGACCTGGACTCTGCATTCTTCCTTTGTCTGCACTGAGCACAAATTTTGTGTCCTGATCCAACACCCTGAAGCGATTGTTGCCACACCTACTGATCCACAATACAAATTATCACAGTATTGTATTCATACGATGTTACTGAAAAATATACAGTTTATTCAATGAGTGCATGTAAAGTTTCATATTCCATTTAGATTATATAAAAATTGAATAAAGGAATTGAAAAACAGAATAATCCTTAGTTAGAGCCACAGTTGGTTTGCAGACATGACTGCATGTGATGTGATGTGACTGACCTGGAGTCCCTGCAATGGACTCAGCGGGGGAAAGGCCCAACTCCGGAGGGTCCATTCCATTTACTGCTATCTCAGCTGTTGCTGTGGAGCTGCTGTCATCCAGGGCTGTGAATCCCACGGTGTACTGCTTGCACCCAGCAGACGAAGGCTCAGAATAACCTGTGAACAAGGTAGAGGGTTTCATTCTGAACCAAACAACAGCAGTTTTCAGACCTGATTTGAAATACGCTGACAAGGATAGTGTAAAAAAAAATTAAAGTGAAAACTTAAGCAAAATGAAAATGTGTTTATTCATTAGAATAATTGTTATACCAGGTGTCAACCAGGAAAAAGTATTTATATCTATAAACATGGATGTGACAATGTTCAGTTTTCCCAAGAAATATATTTTAATTTTTATATTTTAAAGCTCTGTAACTTTTAATCAGATCAGTTAGGTAATTTCTGATGGGTATATAATTGGGCTGATGGAAGTGCATCTCACCCTCACTCATGTCCGAGGTGGGCCAATGAGCGCTGTTGGTGAGAGCCTCGCTGGGAGCCACAGGCATCTCCTGCCACACCTTGGCATTTGGGTTCAAACCGGCGCCCTTAGAGGTGACCTTCAAAGCAAAAACAGCAGGATCAGAAGGGTGCAAGTCATATCGACATTAAAAACAAAATTCTGTTTGTATTCCAGTTTAAACATACACAATCTAAATTGTACTAAATCAGTTTGACAGTTTATGTCTAAATGAAATTAAAAGTGAGTAATGTGCTGCATCCACTAATTTGACCAACACCGTGAATCATATATCTAACACCTCTGAATTGCTATATCATCTCTGCTCGGCATCTTACTCATTTTCTGACAAGAGCATACCACTTGGCATATAATTGGAAACCAGAGAAGTTCAGTGAAATGTGCCCACATTGGGCCCCCTGACCCCCCCCAACAACAAAAGAGGCTATTAGCAAGTTATCCTCAAGGAGAATTATAAAAGGCATTGGATAACCAAAATGTCCAGAGTACTAAATGTAAATTGTATAGAACTTATAAGTTCTCGTAGTGGAAAGGGAACAGGTCATGAATTCTTTACAAAGAGTAAATTACCCAGTTTCATTATAGACATGTTTAATCCAAGTAGAATAAACATTTCAATGGCTGACTGTGGCTGTGGACTGGCAGGAGAAATCCTGACCCTGCAAAGATCCGTGTCCAAGAATAGATCACATAAAGAACACATTAGGGCACACAGAGGCTGATGGGAACTAACTGTGGATTGGTGCTTTTCACCCAGAGGAGCGGGTGACAGCTGCACGTCAACTTTGAAACGCCAGTAACTGTCACTTTTTTTTTTTTACCAGCTCCTTCTTTTGACATTGTCACTCCACCTAGTAATAGATCCACTGCTCCTTTTTTATTTCGCAAAAGGCACTTGGCCTGACAGGAACAGCTGCTTGACACAACATGCCCCAAGACACTTCTCTCCGCCAATTGGGCGAGAACGGGTGCGCGAGGGACGGTTAGGCCTCGCTGTCGTTCAAAAAATGAGCACCAACATTTTTCTTTTAGGCGCCGTGCAACTTGACACATGCTTACAATGCACGCGTCCGTGTTACAGGCCGTGGCGAGCCGAGCCGTGTCAGCTGACCGCGCTGCGCAGCACAGGCCAGGTATTTGCAGCGCATGTCACTGCGCTAGGCTAGCCGCTAGCTAGTGAGCAGCTAGCATGTTCCATTGGGCTGAATGGACGCGCGTCGTTTTAGGCCAATTTAACGAAGCATCGGACACAATTTTAAACACAACTCCGTCGGTGCGTGTCCGCTCCAAGCGGCGCCGTCGTCCGCACACAGCTGTGTCGTCAACTGCACTTCTTAGCTAATGATTACTCAGCAGACTACTTAAGGGGCTCGCTGGTTGAAGTAGCTAAGCTAGCGTTAGCCGAGCAGTGGAGCTCCGCGGCTGATGGTGGGAGAGTCGAATCACCTGCCTGCAACTTTGTGTTCGTACACGAGCCGTGCTGGGGCTGGATCGTCGACCTCAGCTCGCACTTAATCTCCATTAGAGCCACAAATAATCACAGCAAGTCCGACTGAAACCGAGTATCTTAAATCGTGCCTTGTTTGAGTTAATGTTTGCTGCCGCCTGATAAATATCCTCCACTTGAGAGGGGGTGGGGGGCGTACTGTGCTAACAGGTCCGCGCTCAGCAGTAGTCGCTTAGCTAGTTAGCGTTAGCACGGGAGCTAAAGAAGGCCTCACTCACCATGCCGCCTGACCCCCCCTCGCTCCCCAGCGGAGCCTCGTCCTTCCCGCCGGTCTTCGGTCCCGGATCAGCCTCCTCCTGCAGCAGCGGCGGCTCCCCGCTCTGGTCTGAACTCATCAGCCGCTCCTGACTCACTTCCACCCCGTCGCTTTCTCCCCGGCCCCCGCCTGCCCCCACCGCCTCGTCCCTCGGCGACACCGGTTGTGCTCAGCAGTCAGTCGGGTCCTCTCCGGTCGTCCTGGATCGGCCAGCAAGCGCACTCGACTCTAGCTAGTCGCTAGCTAACCGGCTAACGGGTAGGCTACCGACCTAGCGTGCTATGAGTCAACGACGCGAGCTAACGACAGCTAGCTCAATGAATCAAAGCTGCACACCGACACACTAATGGGACACGCGATGCCAGACCATGACTCTTCTTACAGCGCAGTGCCCGCTGGCTCTCCACCAAAGATTACAGCACACACCGGGTTCGTGAGGCGCATTCCTAACCGGGCGACCGAAGCGGACACTGGGGACACGCACCTCTCCTCAGCGCAGGCACACAGTCCGCCGACGTCCCGGCTGCCACCGCGAGTTCTCGGTGACCTCTGCGCAAAACCATTTCCTTTTCCGGACCCGCACGTGTAGTTTTTGTGCAGGATTTCACTTTAGGAATCGAACATACACATTTGTGTAGGAGGAAGATGTCCTGTTATTACATATTAAAATGCAAAGTGCAATATGTGAGACTTGTCTTTGTACTTGTGTTTGTAATATGTTCATATAAATAAATAAATAAATAAATAAAAAATCATCAGTAATCGAACTGGGTTTAACCATAAGAGTAGATTCATGCAGGTAAGCCCTTGTATGTTTTGTTTGTGTATTTAGAATTACGAATAAAGTATTTACTTCTAATGCTAGATATAGAGGGGGGGGGGGGGGTTAACAGGCAAATGAAATGCAACAAAAAAGTCAGTTTGTGGTTTGTTTCTGCATGATGACATCCACATCAAGTTTTGGAGAAGACATAAAAAAAAAACTTTGTTTTCCTGATTGCAAACCATGGTTGTGCAACATGCCTGTAAGAAATAAAACATTCAGACATTACATTCATTTAGCAGATGCTTCAGACATGCAGTTACTTGTCTGTATACAGCCTGGAAACCCTTCCTCTTAAATTTCAATAATTTGCTTGGTGACAGCTTGGAGGATATGTCATACATTGTTCAGAAAACTGGGGGGGGGGGCATTTTTCACGACTCCGTGTTCTTATTGTTCATTTTCCGTTTTTATGACTGGCTGTGACTGATGAATAAGCATCTAAACATCTTTGGACAGTAGCCTACTGTAAATGTTTAAGCACCATCGTTCTCTGTGAGGTCTGCAGTAACAATTGACAGATTTTTCTCATCTGTTTGAGTTATTACATGACTACCATGGTATTGATCACAAGTGGTGTGTTGTGATCACCAGCAGGTTTGATGAATCCTCTATGGCGTCTTCCGGGGCAACAGGGGAAAAAAGAAAGTTGTGATGTAATCACGTTTAGTCCCACTTTAGATGTAATCAAGAACAAGTGATAACCCTCTGAAACCACATTGATCTTCCCAGAAAGGTGGTTCAAAAAGACGTCACATAGTATTACACTGGCAAATACCTAAATCTAATTGGATTATCAGTGTAATAGACAGAATACATCCACTGGTCGATGTTCCCCTTAACTAAAGAAAACAGGTACGTAAATGGTGAAAATTATTATCAGTGACTGACGTCTTTAATAATCACAGGCATCATGACCTATTTGATCCGTCTGAATCAAACCACGTCCAGGTATATTTCAAATCAAAACCTCCATATATAGATGAACATCCCTTGACCTGGATGATTGAGAATCATCACACATTTTATAGGTCGTTTGGTGACAGGTGTTACAGGCTCTAAACGCACCACGAGCTTGGCTGAAGAGAAAATGAGCAAAAGAGATCCTCCAGGTATCATACATTAATTTCTCAGGATTATTCACATTCAGTTTCTTCACATTTAACATAAATCACCATCAATGAGACATATTTTTTGAAATATATCTTTAATCTGTTTCTTGAAATCTTTCACCCTCTGAAAAATTGATTCACTGAAAGTTTTTTGAGGGCTGGAAGTGCCACAAAACACTGAATTCAATGAGACAGCACACAGTCGAGAGAAGAAAGAGTAAGACAGCAACTCTTTTACCAAGACACGTGAACAGGTAGTTAGACAAGGAAGAAATTGTAATAGCACAGAAGAAAATGGGCCTTCTCTGTTCCACTGCTCCTTGGGAGAGTCTACTTCTCAAGAGGACTCCTCTTCTTGATCACATGCTCCATGTCAGCATGTTCAGATGTGTCGAGTTTGATGTCATACTTGGCCAGGATCTTCATGATGGGCCTTATCTTCAGCCACCACTGTGTTTTTGGGATGCGGTGCCTGCAGCATACAGGTGGGGATCAGTCAAACCCGTTCAACATTATACTTGTCACTTGCAGTACAGTATGTCTTTTTGAATAAAACATGCATCTTACTCAAAATCTGTGTCTCCCTTCAGTTCAGCGAGTGGCTGGAAGGTGAGCGCCCTCTTCCTCATGCCCAGCACACAGGCAGAGTCTGGTGTGTTGGCAAAAATGCGGCCTAAAGGACACAGGAAGTGAAACAGTTCAGTCAACACGTCATGAATTGTTCACTACTCTTAATCCTGTTGTCAATCCTGTTGCCTGATTTGATGTCAACACACCATGCCTGTAGCAATCCTTCAGTTTCTCAGTCAGCCACAGAACCGACTTGGCGCCCATTTTCGTGCCAAAGTTCCTGTCGAAGGGCGTTGGAGTGCCACCCTGTAGAGGACAGACATGTTTATCAGATTTCACACTGTAATGTAGTAAAACAAGGAGATAATCAGTTGCTCCTTATTTGGTTTCATCGTGTGAGCATACCTGCTGCATGTGTCCGAGAACATTCTTACGGCAGTCGAAGACGCCTTTGCCCTCCTCCGAGTACAGGTTGAAGATGAAGTCAGTGGTGTAGTTGGCATTTGAGTTCTCATTCCTATTGTAGAATGGACAGATTATTGTACTGTTGTCTGGAAGAATATGAACTCATAGTTGATTTATTTGCTCCTGGATTAACAGTCGTTTTTCACTTCTAGTGAACAAAAACCGACCTGAGAATCAAACCTCTCTTCACTGTTGTCTTCATCTTCTTCACTAAATGCTCCACATTCACCTGCAGACCAAATCCACAGTTCACTCACAACACAACTCAAACCTGGTGATTGGAGAAAAAAAAACAAATAATCCAGGCCTGCTGTGGACCTGTGTTGTTGACTTTTTTTATACAAGAACCTTTATGATATTACGACCTAAAAATTGAACACTAGACAAACAGGTCTGGTTTGTCAGTGACTGGCTCACCTCCAGCTCTTTAATGTTGAAGCTTTCCTCAAAGATGTAGGCAGCGTCGGCCCCGGAAGCCAGACCAGCCATGGTCGCCAAGTAGCCGCAGTATCCACCCATGGTCTCAACGATGAACACGCGGCGCTTGGTCCCGGCAGCAGACTGCTTGATCCTGTCACAGGTCTACAGAGAATCGTACCAGAAACGTGTTTAGTTCCAGACGGATTTACACGTGTGTGTGTGTGTGTGTGTGTGTGTATGTGTGTGTGTGTTAGTGTGTGTGTGTGTGTGTGTGTGTGTGTGTGTGTGTGTGTGTGTGTGTGTGTGTGTGCTGTTTTGGCACCAACCGAAGTGATAGTGTTGAGGGCAGTGTCAGCGCCGATGCTAAAGTCAGATCCAGGGACGTTGTTAGAGACGGTGGCAGGGATAACCACCATAGGAATGCACATCTCCTCATATTTCTCTCTGGCCTGCACTAGCTCCAGGCCTCCCACATAGGCCTGTGGTGTGGGAGAAGAATATTCATCTGTCTGTATGCTTTCAAGCTTTCATATGAGTGGTGAATTCATCATTGGGGAAAGGTCGGCCAACATTAACACATGACCCGAATGACACATGTCACGTTTTACCTCAAATCCACCGATAATCACCAGAGCGTGGATGTTGAACTTGGCAATGTTCTGGCTGATTTGCTCCAGCATCTTAGCTGGCAGAGATCTTTATTAAACAGAAACAAATAACAAAGTGAATTTTTTGTATAGTCTTATAACAAAAGCCAGTTCATCTTTATAATAAAACTGCACCACAGAAAAAAGAAAATAATATCAACTAATGTTTTACCTCTTGGTGCCCAACACTGAGCCTCCCTTTCCGGTCCAGCCACTAACTGTATTCCAGGTAATGGGCTCAACCTGCAGGGAAAGAAATCGTTAAAAACACCAAAAAGTAAAACAAAGTGACCGGAGGCATTCAGATTTGAATTAGATTAAGGAAAAAAGGATCCGAAGAAATTAAGCAAACCCAAAATATATATTTTTTAAATTATCATTAGTGTTATAAATTGATCAGAGTACAGAAGTTTGTTTGTGCTCAGTAACTTTATCAATGTAGGAGGGCAATGTTTACAGCTATTTAGATTTGACATTTTTAAGTTTATATCTAATAAACTATGGATAATGTATAAGTAGGCTTCTTGAGGTAATCTACGCTTACCTGTCCTTGAGCCAGACCGTCAAAGCCGTCATGGACGGCCATCATGGTGTGACCCTGGATGATTCCCATTCTGACCGCGGCACGGACCGCAGCATTCATACCAGCACAGGGAGCGCCAATGTTCAAGATGGCCACATTGATGTTACTCTATCAGTAAGAGAGGGAGAGGGGGAGATTTTTGAAGAGGCCATTATCGGAGGAGAAGGTGTTGGTGTAAACATTAAGAATACTCCTCATTACTAGAGCCAAGAGTCTGCTTTAGAAAATAGATGGCTCTTACTTTGGCATCTGGGGGGTTGATGTGAGCCAGCAGTTGGTATGTCTTCCAGTTGTTTTCAAAACTCCTGCAAATGATAAATACAATGACAGTTGTTGTTCTGAGCTACATCATCAGCAAAAATGAAAATAATATTTTTCTTTTGAAAATCAATGATCTCAATCAATCTCTATCAGTTACAGTAACACTGATGCTTTATTATTTTACCTTGCTTTATGTTTATCTGCAATTTCTTTTACTTTGCTCTGGGTTTTTTGACTGGCCTCCAGATTAGTTGTGATCTCGTAAATCGTGTTTGAACGGTCAGGTTTTAATCTAAATTTAAGATGCGAAAATAGTAAATTTTGCCATGACAAAACAACATCAACCTTCACAATGACGAGCAAACACATTTTTGAGTCAAGGGGGACATGATGGTAGTCAGTAATTATTCCACAGGCCCTCTCCACGCTCCATAGTACAACATGTTGCACTCAAAAACAATATACTACTTACTTTCCCCTGAGCTTGATAGCATCTTCAAATCTGCCCTCAGCCATGGCAGCAGTCACATCTTTGGTCTGAAAACAAAAGGGAGGGAGCGTGTCAGTTGTTAGTTTCAAAAAATTGAGAAATTCCTTAACCTGTAACCATGTCCACATCCCCAAAAACATGTAAAGCAACAAATGAAGACAGTGCAGATGGGAAAATCTGGTGTATTCATGCTGGGGTGAAAACATTTCGACGCACCACTTGCACACACTCCATGAGTGGCAGTCGGACTGCCTGGTTTCCGGACAGGCTGACCACACAGGCGGGAGTGTCTGGGGTGGCCTCCAGCAGCGCCATCACAGCCTCCACACCCATCCTGCTGCCCTGGACAACACACACATAGTCAGAACCTCAGGTGTGTGTGTGTGTGTGTGTGTGAGGAGAAGCAGAATTAGAGATCTGATGTTTTACTGTGATACTCACCAGGATTCTGTCGAAGGCGGAGGGCGTGCCGCCTCTCTGGACGTGTCCGAGAACAGTGGTGCGAGTATCGAAGCCGAGCCTGTCAGTCACCAGCTGAGGAAAAATAAATACATCTGTTAGTGTGTCATACTGTCTGTGAAATCCTTCACTGATATATCGAGGAAGGGCTTGCCTTTTTGATCAGGTCAGATGTAATCGGTTTGCCGTCTCTGGACATGGCCCCTTCAGCGACAATGATCACATTCAGGCGAGAACCTATGGCCCTTTGCTGAAAAAAGTAAAAGTAAATAAAAATACAAATCTGAATTCTGATCAATATGTTCAAATGCACGTTGTTTAGCAGGCATTTCTAAGACACACATACATTTGTCAGCCTCCTGCACAAGTGGTTCTCCCAGTCATCATCTGGGGGCATCTCTGGAATGAACACCCAGTCGGCGCCACAGGATAAAGCTGTCACCAGGGCCAGGTACCTGCAGCAGAGATAAACCTGTGTACCAGCTGTATCTGAACAGAATTCAGGCTTAGGTAGCCTATAAATGTTTACAAACACGTGCACGTGAAACCTTTCCAATAAACCTGCAAACTTATGTGGATTTTATCTGTAAATTTTAAACTAGATTTTAAATTCAACTACTTCAACAACCTAATAAGGTCCCAATAATAAAAAAAAAAACAAAGGCCCAATTTGACTCAATAAGAATGGGGGTAAAGTTTCTGGAATTTATTTTTGGATGACAGCAAACAAAGTAAATAACATCAATACAGTACGTGATCCAGTTCCATTCAAAATGTTGGACATATATTCTATTTTAGACCAATAGCATTATATATTCAAAATGATGCATCACACAAGGTACTGACCCGCAGTGTCTGCCCATCACTTCCAGGATGAACGTCCTCTGGTGGCTGTAGATGAAAGTTTTTGATAATATATTTTTAAGTAAGAAAGGAGTCAAATGTAATATAAATGAGAAAGTTATCCCTTTAATACACATTAAAATATCTGCATCTTCCATGTTCACTTTCACAAGGAAGCCTACATTTGTAAATGCATGAAGCAAACTGTCTCAATCCACAGTCTGAGAGAAACATTCTTGACAGAAGGAACCTGACCTGATGCTGCATTATATTATCATACATAAGAAATGTGATGCATTGATTCACAATTTAATGTTTGTCTACTTGTTTTTAGTATTATTCTCTGTTCTTTGACCATGATTGCATACAAGGTGGAAGAGTGGTGTCTGACCTCTGTGCCGTTGTGGTGATGGCGTCTACCACCTCCATGATGCGGTGCAGGGCGGAGTCTGTGCCGATGGTCATGTCGGTGCCGCAGAAGTCATTGTCGATGGAGCCGACCATGCCGACAATGTTCAGGTGGGAAGATTCCTTGGCTTCTTCTTTTGTGATCTTACCTACAGAACATTAAAAAACAGGCTCAGTTTTTTATTAGTAATGAACAGAAATATATTGGATAATGTATAACATCTATAATTCGTTTTAACGTGGAGGCATTAGTGTGTTGATCAGACTAAAAGGTTTTGTTTTGTTATTTGCCCTCTCATCTGTACTCGGAGGCATTATTAAACACAAATAAAAAACTAAAACTACTCTCTAGAGAGCTATTGCTGAAAATGTCATTGATAATATTAAAAACAGTGTGTGATTCAATGAAAATCTAAAGGATTATTACTAGAAGTCATCAGCAGTCTTCTGTATAAAAGCCTCATGTTTTGTTCCTCATTTCTTTTAGTGATGGACAAGATAAAGAAAGCTCAGACAGAGTTTTTGACAGACAGGTCTAAGGCTGAGGGTTCGTACTACATTTGTCTCTTTACCATCTCGGACCAGGTCACTCAGCAGTCCGCTCCACTCAGTCCTGAACTGGTTTGCTCCGGTCAGACTGCCGTCGCCTCCAATCA
This sequence comes from Scophthalmus maximus, assembly GCF_022379125.1. Taxonomy (NCBI): domain Eukaryota; kingdom Metazoa; phylum Chordata; class Actinopteri; order Pleuronectiformes; family Scophthalmidae; genus Scophthalmus; species Scophthalmus maximus. Next base: position 13,226,959 of record NC_061517.1, read on the forward strand.
CGCACAGGTTGGTGATGCCCAGCTTCACCAGGTTGTGTGCTGCCTTCATACGACCCTCCCTACTTCTGAAGTCCTTGCAGCGGGCACTGCCGATAACAGTGCCTCCCTGAGACGTGGCGAGAAGACGCTGTCTTTAACACAGAGTTACTGATGCACAAACAACAACTGTCTGTGAAGGAAGAAACCTGTCACCTTTAAACTCCACAATGTTTCCGCTAACAGTGTATTTACCCCACACATGATCTCTAAATAAAAAGAATGAGCGCAGCTTCATAACACTGAGCAATTGGGCTCGATGTCATATTAATTGTGAATATTTTTGAATTAATGCAATAGAATGGGTGCGAACAAATATGGCCACGGTGCTGATGCAAATCATGTTACCTCTGCAGCAGAAGTTGGTTTTCTTGTCGTTTTTTTTCCAGTGACAACTTCACAGGGGAAGTAGTCCATAATACTTTAATTAAAGAAGTAGTATTGAAAATATATATGCCCAATGCACACTACGAAGACCTTGTGCCGTGGTGCCTGATAGTGGAGGTCTGCCAATCCTTCTCAATAAACAGGGTGGGCACTTTGAAGGTGATATCCTAGAAATTTGCCATGGCCCATTGCCTCTCCATTGCTCACTTTCACTCATGAATCTCAGCATGTGATGTCTTCTCCACTGCCAGGCAACGGAGATTATAGAACGAAATGTGACCCAAGAGCCTCACAATGTTATTGCATCTATGTACCATGTTCAGCCATGCAGTCACAGCATTGAAAATGTTGTTAAAGTTTTAAAACTTAATCAACAGTGTGTTTTATCAGTCTGTTCTCATCACTCACCAGCTGAAGCATCATGGACACACTCTCCCACGTGGCCAGGCGGATGTTTTCCCCTCCGTCCACCAGGCCCTGGTAGCCCTGCAGCACACAATTCAAAATACAATGTGGTTGAACACAGATACAATTATTCCCGAAGGTTTAACCCTGCAGAGGAACAAAATACATGTCTTTGATATTATTTTTAAAAAGTGTCTTTGTCTTGTATTCATTTGATCAATTGTACTGTATTATGTTCCCATACCTCGTGAACAAAGTAAACTTTGGCTCCGGTGTAGAGACCAACTCTGACTGTGGCTCTCACGGCAGCGTTCATACCTGAGACACAGAGGCCATGATATGTGATGACTGACGGTTTAATTCACACAAATTACAAGACACATTCATGTTTTAGAGCCATCTTAACCTTTAAGTGACTTGTCCTGTACGCTGGCGACGGGTAGGACAAAAATACCGACAGGGACCAGACTGGAGCTGAGGTTCTGGGCCTACATGTCTTGTGTACCGTCGTGCCCTTGGTTGTCCCATACACTAAAGGCCACGGTGTGCGTTTGTGTTGTGGTGGACTGGCAGCTCTTGTTTCAGCAGACAGCAGCTGTGGATTAGGGGGCGTTTCCCTCCTCCATACCAGAAAAAGGTCACTGTCACTAAAATTAGCCCCAAAGATGTGAAATAAGGGACTGCACAAGCGGCAGATAAAAGCTTTAAGGGTTGGAGTCAGTTTGGAGGGAAAAGATCACAGCAATATGAGATGAATATGGGACATCCCAAAAGTTGAGCTTCAAGTAGAGTTGATAGAGTCCAAAGGAGCCCAATGTCAAAATTTAGGATTGGGTTGGCAAAAACTCTCACTCTAACCCATGACAACATGAAAAAAAATGTTTGAATGATATCTTTAAAAACTCTTCCAAAAAATGTTGATTTGTAAAGTATTAATTATGTCTTTAACCAACTATGAGAGCACTTGGATTTACAACACGGGCGGTGTTGTAAATCCAAGTCGTAAATCGTATCCCACTCATGAATTCACATTTACAGCCAAACACACATCATCGTCTGACAGCTGGCCTTCAACTGTGGTACTCTGACATCTTGGAAAAATGTTGCTCGCCCATTTTGTTATTCGGCTCCTGAACTTATCAGATAATTGACACAACTTATTGGTGCCCGTAGGATAGAGAGTCCAGTGCTTCTGCAGCTGGTTTGGATTCAGCGTGTTGCTCAGAGGCACATCAACAGGGATGATACTGTCAGAAAGCTTTGCGCCTTCTCCTAAAACTGATTTTGCGTTTTAACATTTCAAAACTAAAGCAGTGATGAAAATAGTGGAACCTCATCCTATGCTTACCTTGGGCATCTCCTCCTGACGTCAGCACGGCGATGGCCCGTCCGAGCCCCATCTTAGTGGGGTCCATGGTTGGATTGGGATTCATGGACATGTTGCTGGAGGACAGGTAGCACGACGAAGGGAAAAGAACAGGAGAAGGAACAGAGTGTGGCAGCTCTTCCTTTACCCGCTACTTCTCAGAGGAGGGACATGTGAAGGCGCAGGCTTTATAGATCCGCTGTTCCTAATCCTGCCCCGAGCCCCCTCCCACTGACACCCTCCACCACTCACCCACTAAATATACATCAGGTCCTGTGAACACCTGCAGTGGACAGTTAGAGGCAGGGAAACACAATACACGTGTCTCTGCTGTGACAGAAAAACAGATTACGCCCATTTAGGATGCGTTATCTGCAGTTAATTCATACAAAGCAATAAAATCATTTAAAGTTTTTTTTTCAAAGAACAATTGTCACTTCTGCCCATGAAATTAACCCCAAGGGTAAAAAGCCACAACTCCAAAGTTTCAGGAAAAAACAACGTGTCAATTGATCAATCATCAGAACTGGTAATCTATGTGGATGTGGTTAGAGACAGATCGAGGACTTTAAAAATAATCAAATGAATTTAAATTATTTCAACATTCTCATCGAAAGCCCAGGAATTACTGTGGACATATCTAAGCTGTTGAGTTATAGGAGTTAATACAATTTTGTGCAGACGATCTGATAACTTCCTTTTTTTCTTTTAATTTTTTTATCACACTCACAGAGCTTGTCAGACATGTGTATATTGTTGGGCTTTGACAGACATGTGCACTTGGCTGAAAGCCATTCCTGTACCTTTTATTTTTATTGGACACAAACAACATAAGCTTAATTAATTCA